>NC_046372.1:24369564-24529564 GCF_011125445.2 Fundulus heteroclitus
TCTTTTAGGTTCTGGTTGCATGTGTATTGTTGTCTGACAAGGACTCGCTGCAGAACACGTCACAGCTGCTGACCTTCACACAGGACGCCGTCCTCCTGAAACAATGGCGCTCCGTCAGAGCTGTAGATCCGCAGAGTGTCGGCGAGGAACAGGAGGCGGAGGAGACGCGTGGAGCGCGCTGACAGTGAAAGTCACTGAACGGGAATACAGCGTACATCTGTTCCCGGGCCCAGATGGATTCACCGCTTCACCAGGGACGAGACTTTCAGCGAACGCTCAGCTTGAAACGCCATACATCAGATTTTCAGTGTCGGGCTCATTAAACTTTCTGGGACCGTGGCGTCACTTCAACAAGAGAAACCTTCTGCAAACACAAGACGCTAATCAGTTCTTCAAAGGAGCAGAATTAGTCATTTCTGTTTTAGATTTGAAACTTTTAACATTTTATGTTGTTGCCATGACATTGGACCCAACAGATGGTCTGATTCAGGGAGATGAGTGCAGCTCTGCAGCAAAACGTGGAGGGCAGAAAACACATGCTAATGCGGATATTATAGAAAGAGGCTCTGAAAATATATTTTTTTAAATAAATTACTACATAGACGTCCTAACAGCTCGTCTGAAGACAAACGCTTTAAAAAACATTTAACCTCAGTTTTTAAAACCTGTGTCCTCAGATGAGTCTTTTGCTAATCATTGTTACACATTAAATCTAACCTGAAACATCCTGATGCAGGATGGATGATGCCTCCTAACCTGCAAGAGGTGTTAATAATAATAATAATAATAATATTTTTCCATGTTCTCTACGTTCTTAGTCTTAGTGAGGACTTCAGAACCGGGTCCATGTTCTCTACATTCTACTAAAGATAAACATGGATTAGTTTTTCCAGATCCTGCTGAGACATCAGTCCTTTAATCCTGGAAATGTTCTCCAGGTTCTAGAAGGTCCACTTTGTGATTGTCTTTAGATGGAGGTTCAGGTGTGAGTCCATCACTACTCCCAGATTTCAGGCCTGATCAGTGGTTCCTAGCTGAATCTGTGAGCTAATGTTTGATCATTGCTCTAGTGGTCTGAAAATTATTACTTCAGTTTTGTTTTTATTTAATTGAAGAAAATGTTGCTACGTGATTTGGACAGGTTTTCATCTGGCCATGAGAGTCTTCTCCTCTAACTCTGCCGTCATGGTTCCTAACCGGTAAAAGATGGACAGCTTGGGTTTGGAAGTGATGGATTTCTCTTTCTACTTTCTATCTGCTTACTAATTATACGCTTATAACACGAGTCCAAGAGAGGTGGAAATTTAGGCTGTTTATTTTATTTACAGTCTGATTTTATTGCACAACAACAGCGGGCCTAAGAATGCTGTTGGAACCATAATAAGTGGCGCTGAAGCACTCCCCTAATTGTGACACCGGTGTTTTGGTGCTGAGACTAGAATGACCCAGTTTGGCTGAGCTTCAAGCACCAGCCGCTCTCTGCCTGAGAAATTAGGTCCATCAGTGAAGACACAACTGAAGAAAAATGGTCTTTCATTTTACCTTACATCATCTCCACCTTTGGGAGAACAAAAGGATGTTTGGCAGTGAGCTCCGCCACCCTCCCCTCACCCCCCCAAAGGAAAAGAAAAAGGGAAAAATAAATTGGACTGTTAGACAGGAGGCTATGAATGAAGTCTTTGTCCTCTGGAAGTCTTCACAGCGCTCCCAAAGAGACCGAGCGGCGTCCAGAAGCATGCCTTAGTCCGGCCTCATTTGTTTCCCCGTTGGCTGCACAGTGACTCGGCTTGTTGCAGCGTTGGCCTGCTTGTCAGAATCCACCTGAAGCTTCTTGGCGCACACAGAGGCATAGAAAAACTCAAAGAGCGGCTGAAGTCAGCTTTGTGAAAAGGCATCGAACTGATCGGTAAAGAGCAATTAAATTCTCTTACATCTGCGGTGAGACCGGTTTTCTTTTCACCCCCACCATCATCACGAAAAAGGGAGAAAATGAAGGTTTTTATAATCCTAAACCAGCTTTCTTATATCCCAAAGCCCGTCATCAGCAGATAAAAACTGGATTAAATTAGCTGTAATCCATGTAAACTATGTGAAACCAGGAAAAAGTCAATGTTTCCCCGCTGATAACAGGAAAGACTGCAGAAGGTCGTGGCGTCTCTGAAACAGCGGATCATTTTCGCTTCAGGTTGGTGGAAGAGTTTCCAGCTGCTCCAGAAAAAGCTCCTAAAACTCAGACAGCTGCGAGACGCAGTTTGGGAAACGATGGAGTTGTGCAACGTTTAGCAGCTAAAGAGCCGGAGATTTCCTCAAGAGGAAAGAACCGAGGGATACGATAGTTTTCAGAGAATCTGTGACTCTTACCCAGAATTTCCTGCAGTGAGTCCTGACTGTAGATTTGATTGTAAAACAATTTTCATTTTAAACTGCAGGAATTAAATCAATCAATTCTAGCTTCTCTCTCTGTCCATGCAGTGCAGTGTAAATGTGGTTCAGCTAAGCATCTATAGATGACCGGATCCACGCAGAATAAAGATAAATGTGCTTCTTGAATCTCCTGCAGTGGTAACAGTGAGGCTGTAAGAGCTCTAAATTGTTTTAGGGCACAAAGATCGACTAAAAATGCAACTCGTTTGTTCTCTCCAGACGTTCTCAACCCTGGTCCCCAGGAGTCACCTTCCTGCATGTTTCAGGTGTTTCCCTGCTGCTACACACCCGACTTAAACAATTGGAGGATTAACAGGCCTCTGCAGCAGTTGCTAAGGAGGTGATGCAACCATGTGGAATCAGGTGTGCTGGAGCAGAAACACATCTAAAACATGGAGGATGGTGGCTCCTGAGGGCCAGTATTCAATTCAATTCCATTCAATTTTATTTATATAGCGCCAATTTAAGAAACATGTCATCTCAAGACTCTTTCCAAAGTCAGACTCCATCAGATCCTCCAGGTTGGTGAGAAAGTTTCCTCTCTAAGGAAACCCAGCAGGTTGCATCAAGTCTCTCCAAGCAGCATTCACTCCTCCTGAAAGAGCGTAGAGCCACAGTGGACAGTCGTCTGCATTGCTGATGGCTTGCAGCAATCCCTCATACTGAGCATGCATGAAGCGACAGTGGAGAGGAAAACTCCCCTTTAACAGGGAGGAGAACCTCCAGCAGAACCAGAACCAGGCTCAGTGTGAACGCTCATCTGCCTCCACCCACTGGGGCTTAGAGAAGACAGAGCAGAGACACAGAAAGCACAGAAGCTCACACTGACCCAGGAGTACTTTCTATGTTAGATGGTAATAGAGGATGATCTGCCTCCCCTGATGATGTCACAGCTAACAGAACGCCAGACCAGGTGTACCTTCTATGAAGAAAAATGAACAAAAAGTTAAAATAACAAACAATGCAAATTGGAGAACAGTAGGAGAACTCAGCAGAGAGGGAGAAATAGACCCTGATGTCCTCCAGCAGCCTAAGCCTATAGCAGCATAATTAAGAACTATTGAGCGAAGATTAGAAAAGTGTAAATAAAGGAATGCAACTTTAATGTGTATAAGTGCTTTAGTTGTTTGAAAAAAAACAGATTATTGTTTTATTTCCCATTTCTGTTAGCGAATTGATGTGACAACGCTATAAAAAAGAAGAAATTTAGGTAAACTGTGAACTTCTTGCTGGCAGCACACGAATAGGAACCGGTCCTCCAGCAGCACCGCCAGGCCTGATGTGGGGTAATCCAGGTTGTTAGACAACCTCTAATATTGTTGAAAACCTTCTTAGTCATAGCTGTTAGGCTTTCATTGAGCGTTAATCAGGTTTGCCGGCACAGCCTCCTCCACACACCTCCTCCACCGGCCGCCGAAGTTCCTAACCTCGCTGAAGTGTTTGAAACGCTGTAGCAGCAGGTTGCTGCTTAGCAGGGATGTTTTACATTTTCTCCTTCTTTCTGACTCATTTCAGATTTCTTTTCACCACTGAAAAGCATTCAGAGACTGGAAACTGACAACGTGTAATATTTCTGACATTTTCTGTGCCTGCCTGATTTTTATTGTGCTCATAAACGGACGACTGCAGATTCTGATTCCTGCTCTTTCTGTGAGTTTAGCATCGACTGGAAAAGCTCTGTGGTAAAGCATTGCTTTGATGAATATTGTTGTAATGTTTTAAATAAGGACATCAGTAACTGGCAAACAATTAGAAAGGAGCTCTAAGTGGTATCAGAAATTCAAAAAAGTTATTAAATTCAATATTGCTTAAAATACACAATAAAGTGGAGGAGTAATCCCACATCCCCAAGGACCATATGGAGTAAATTTTGTTCCATTAGTTTTGCAAGCAAAAAACACGTTTTGCAAATGGAAATTTGAAAAAAAAAAGAAAAAATCCAATTTGCAAACCTTCCTGATCAGAAAAAAGGTTTTGAGAGTAACTTTTGTGTTTTCTCAGATTAAATTTTTTCAAACACTTTTTTTTACATTTAGTGTTTTTTAATTTTTAAAGTTTTATCATCAAATAGAATGTTTGCAAATTTCTCTCTTTTAGACTTTTTAATTTCACAACTTGCATTCTTTTCAAATAGCATTTTACAAATCACATTCTCTTCCCAGAAATGATTGCCTTCTGACTACGATATATTTCAACCAAAATTGCGATTAAATTTTTAGACTTTTCTCTGCATTAACCACAAGCAACAAAAATGGCCTCTAGTTAAAGATGTTTGTAAACAAGGACTATTTAAAACAAGAACTTTTAATGTTTTTATTAATCAGAATATTATTCAAGAGAACAGCTTATAATTGATTTGTTGTTGAACATAAAGTGCAACCAACAAGCAAGTCTATGTATTAAACTGATTGACCAGAACTTAATGCTGTGGTGAGATTCCTGAAAGTTTCTGGTAAAACAGTATGATTATATAAACTCTGAAACAAGTTATAAAATTAGATTATCTCACTGCTGCAACTGTCTTCCCTTCTATGTGGAGCAGACCCACTTTAAACATGTTAATGACACTTAATGGATGCTTCTGATTAACTAATTGTTACATAGTCATAAATTGCAGATATCTGCAATTTGGAATTTTTTTTTTTTTTTTTTTTTTTTTAATTGCGATTATATTGCAAATACTTGCAACAAAGGTCTCCACTGAGGCCTTTGTTGCCTTGGTCTCAGTGGTGTCTACAGCTTTTCAGACGTGATGAGGAGTGCAGGAGAGGAGGAGGGTGAGGAAAGATGCAGCTGATGATGTCAGGACACAGCAGGAGGTGATGTGTTGCAGCAGGTCAGTGTTTTGGGGTGAGAGAGAGGAGGTGCAGAGTTAAATCTGTTAAAACAGGTCCAGTTCATTGGCTCAGTCCCCGTTCCCAGAGTCACCTTTAGTTTTAAACCGAAGTTTTAATTCAGTTTTTGTGTCTGACATGATTATGAGGAGCTTCTCAGCCATTTGTTTCTCTTGTAAGATTTTTGCAGGTTGAATAATTTTATTTCTAATAGGCTCTGCCTCCTCTGTGGAGCAGAATCTGAGCCCTGACAGAAAACGCTGTGGTCTGTCGGGTTCCCTGTGCTGTGTAGCTGATTTGTGTCACTGTGCTCGGTTTCTCCATCGCCCCCCCCCCCCCCCCTTCTCCATCTGTTAAACTCTCTCCTCCAGCAGAGAGGTCACGATCCCTGCTACTGCAGCTGATTCCCCACCGGCAGAAAAAATGTAAGAGGCGGCAAAGGGTATGGGAGAAGCAACAGGTGGAGATGACCCACATCCACCTCACTGTCACTGCAGGAAATAATGCGTACCGTTGATTTTTCTCATGAACTTCTGCCTCTGTGCGTCGTCTTTGTCCTGGATTCCTGAACTCGTCTGCATAACTCACGCTTCCAGGGATCAGCAGAAGTGGAAAATAACATGAAAGTGTGAAAAAAGGATTGATTTTTTTGCCTCTTAAGTTAAGGAGATTACTCTTCATCACCGTTTGGTGTCGTGCCCACGGTGCTTTCAAATGCTCACATGTTTCATAGGAATTACAAAGTTTAACCTTTAACTTTTGCATAAATTACAAATTTTCTTTTGAGTTTAAAAAGTCATCAAAATCATCAAAGTTTTTTTTTTTCTTTGTGGATATGGATCTTTTCATGTAGAAGCAGGAGAAATGACCGTGTAACTAAACCAGAATTGATTGTTCAGCCTGTGTGTGGATGTCATGGCCCCTGATGAAGGATTATCTCTGAGCCGGTGTGTGTTTTCTGCGCCAGGCAATCAGACAGGAGCTCGATCCTTCTCTCTTTCACATCTCATGTAGCTTTCTCTGCTCCCATCACCTCCCGTTTTCCCCCTGCTGCTCAGAGTTTCGCTTGAATAAGCCTTCAGCGGGAGGCCGAGCAGGAGGAGTGATTGGGTCATGGGTCCCTCTCTTCTCTGCGGAGCAATCCGGCATCAATAAATCATTAGTCTTTGTTAGAACTGGGATATTGCTGTGTTTTAAAGGTATATAGCCACGTTACATGCTTATAAAAAAGACCAAAAAAACGTTTGATCATGATGAAATAAAGTTATATCCACCAAGCATTCATCCTAATAACGTTTTGATGGTCCTGTTTGTGGATAAATATAGCTCCACCGGCGGGCGCGCTTAGCAGATATAAACAGACATGGCGCCATCTAGTGACAGTATCGTAGAACTATCATAATGCTGGTTTTCTTAATTAATAAATCAATATTAAATAATGCCGGACCGAGACTGACCCTCTGCAATCCTCGCAGTAAAGCAGCAGCTCAGCGTGATCGATTAACCGTTATTATTTAAATAAAACGATCTACAGCAGCTTTAAGAGCCTCATATCAGAACATTTACTCACGTCAATCAACTCTGCGTCACATCTGAGCCTCGGCAGGTTTAGTGTCTGCTTCAGTGAACACCAACATTCAGACTGGATTCCCAGAGACATTCCAGTCTTTTCCCTCTTGGAATAATATTTTTTGAGGTTATTTTCACTGGATCTTGGACCTTTCTTTATTTTTTTTCGCCTAGAGATGCTAATAGCCGTTAGCCACTTCCTTGCTTTAACTCTTACTGCGCATGCAAAGTAAGTACTTCCGTTAAAATCATAAATAAACACGAAAGGCTTTATTTACTAACAAACTCAGCAAAAACAAAGCATAAAACGCCAAAAATAACAACTAATACACAACCAGGATGTGATATTCTTTCATAAAAACTTTTTATGTGATCAGAGTGAGCTACTGATGTATAGATAAAAAAAAAACCTGTGTTTCATTTTAAACACTGAGCTAAACCTCACAGCTCATTACCAGGAAGTTAATCAACTACAGAAGGAGTTAAATATAACAGCAAACAGGCTTAAACTGGAGGCAAGCGGACTTTCGCTCAGTCCTTTTCTGCAAAACGACATCTATCCAGGAGTCTTTGTCAGTTCTGGCGACTCACTCTTCATCTCAGGAACAAAGGGCACTCTTTTCATCTCTGCGCTGCGTGTCCCGAGCCCGTAACATCATCAGGGACCCCTCACACCCCCACCATGGACTGTTCTCCCTGCTGCCCTCTGGGAAGAGGTTCCGCAGCATCCACTGCAGGTCCACCAGGTTCTGCAAAAGCTTTTTCCCTGTTGCCATCAGACTGTTGAACTGCTGAGCTATAAACTGGACTCTGCACCACATTCGCACATTTGCACATTTGCATCACTGCATCTCTATCTAGCGTTACAAATGCTGCCGAACTCTTAGTTTCTAAATGCATTCTAGCACAAATGCCCTTTGCACAATCAATTCTGCACATACAAATGGTTTTAAAAATACTCACCTGTACACTGTGATCGCACACTGTCTCTTTCTCCTGCATTGTTTACATTTCAATTGTTTATTTTTAAATCACTGCTGCACCTTATACTGTAATTTACTGTAATTTACAAGCTGTATGCAACGAAATTTGGTTCTGTACGCACTCTGTGCATACAAAATGACAAATAAAGAAGTCTAAGTCTTTTGACGACAATGATGCCCAGATCTTAGACAGGGGGAACAGATGGTTTGAAAGAGGGGTGTGTAATGTAAATACTATAAAATGTGTGACGTTTTCAAGAAGGTTATTTCTACAGTGCGAGGTTGTAGACGTGGAAAGAAGGAAGGAAGGAAGGGAATCAGGAAATGAGGAAGGGAGGGAGTGGCTAAAGATGAATGAAAAGTAAAGAAGGACACGAAAGGAAACGAGGAAAAAGGAAGCAAAGATATAATAAAGAGAAGGAGGTAGCAAGGACACAAAGGACACAGTTGGATAGGAAATCTTTTTTTTCCACACTTCTAACTCTCACCAACTCCTTTCGCAGACTGCTGATGAGTCCTGCTGTATGTATAGTTTTGACCCCTGTAAATTAGAGGTAACCGGTGCCAAATTCTTCTTTTTTGAAACCCCTTCAGTTGTTTTCTCTATATTTTTGGTTCCCACCCAGAAAAAAGAGCGGCTTAAGTGCTTCTTTTAAAGCCCTCGATTTAATTTGCCGTCCACGTTTATGATGAATTTGTGGAAATGTTCCATCAGGACTGCATTTGTGCTCTAATGGGGCGCATTGTGTGTTTCTTCTTTCCTCTGTCTGATATATATATATATATATATATATATATATATATATATATTGCAATAGTTTCAAATTCAAGGCTGCTCCATTCATCTAAAGACCATTTTTTTTATTTCCCAGCCCAAGTTCAAAGACACATTAACCCGTCAGAGTCCTTTTTTAACCTTTTTTGAAGTGGAGGTTTACAAAGGAGGGTTATTCTTATTTCTCATCGGTTTGATTATCATAGCAGCGATCGCCATCGGGTCAAGGCCGGGTATTTCTCCACCGGCCGGGTCTCATGCAGAACTGCAGCACCTTAAAGCCGTAGGCTGTAATCTACAGCATGAAGAGAGCGCTTCAGCTGGGTGTTAAGGTGATAGATGTTGGTTTGTCAGATCTTTTTGCAGGAATGTTTATCATCTTCTCTGGTTGGATAAATGTGAGCAGTGGATCAGAGACGTGGTTTAGTCTGAGAGCAGGTACAGTCCATGCTGTTGGCAGCTGACTTTTTTTTTTTTTTCTTTTTTTCTGCGCAGCACAAAAACCAAATTGCCATTTTTCTCCAAGACATAAGAAAAATGAGCGGACATCAGAGGCTGGCAGGTGGCAGCGTGAGAATGATGATTTATCCAAAACTCTGCAGCTGAAATCAAAAGATCAATTTCCCTTAGAGTCACCGGACCGAGCAGAAGCAGGAAAAGCTTGCTGTGGACTCGGAGAGCTGTGACGAGAATCTGTCCACTGATTTATTTTTTTACTTTTTTATTTTACCCATCAGATTTAGCCTCAAAGCTCGATGTTGCTGCTTATCTTTGATGTTGTGGTTTGATCCAGTCGCAGAACCTCCCCCATGACTGGATTCTTAATGAATGATGGGAAACAACTTGACGCACTGTGAGAGTATTTTGTATTTATTTACCAAAGATATCAAGCTGCTCTTAGAAACACTGGTGGACAAAATAAAAAAAAAAATCTATCGTAGCAAAATCAATATCTGAGATAATTTTCCTTTGCGTTTCAAAGTTAGGGCCTCAAATGCAAAACTCAAGATGTTTTTCTCAAAAAATGCTCCTTTGAAGATCAGCCTGACTCTGTGGTTGGTGTGGAAATTAAAATACGCTTTAAGACTTGCTGAATTTTTTAGGATTGTTTGACTGAACCCTCAACTCCAATTGTTGGATTTACTACAACTGCTACTACTTTATTTATAAAGCATTTTAAAGCAACAGGGGCTGCGACAAAGTGCTGCATAGACAATAATCAATAAAGATTTAAAATGGAAAAAGCAAGCAAAATATTACAATAGAAATATAGAAAGGAACCAGAGCAAAATTCTCAACATGTGTTAAAAGCCAAGGAATAAAAATGTGTCTTAAGGCGAGTTTTAAAAGTGGACAATAAAGGAGAACAGCAGAACGTTCAGTAACTTAGGAGCAGCAACACTAAAAGCTCCGTCTGCTCTGAGCTGAAGTTTAGACCTCAGACCTCCAGGAGGTCCGCTGACCCGAGGCAACGAGCAGGAGAAGGTGGATGAAGCAGCTCAGAGAGGGAAGATGGAGCCAGACCAAGTAAACTTTAAAAAAAAGAAATAAAAGAACTCTAAAGTGCTCAGGGAGCCAGTGGAGGGAAGACAGGATAGGGGATTTATCCTGATGTGACCAGAATAAAATCTGTCTTTTCTTGATTTTCTGTGTCTGATGGAGTGGTTGCACGCTGTAGCAAACACATTACCACTAAAGCCACTTCCTGACAATGACATGCTTGTACAAAAGGCAGACTATCAGAATAATTTAAAATTAGGAAGAAAAAGTTACAGGAGTAACGGAAACAAAGGCAGAAAATGGTGGAAACAGTGGAACGGTGGAATATGGCAGTCAAACAGAAGAATCCAACAAAGAACAGTGAAAACCAGTGAGCTTAGCTACTGAGGGAAGAGTGGGGAATGACACTGACTGCAGAGATTATGAGGAACAGCTGAGGCAGAAAAGAAGCAGTGAAGCTGATGGAGGGAGACTAATTAACAAAGCTGAATCTGTACTAGACACAAATAAACTACTTAACGAGGGGAACGACCCAACACTGGTCAATGGGATTAATTTAGAGTACACAGGGAATATTTCATGTAGAAGTCCCCAACTGAGGGACAGTAACAGTAAATTCCTCATTGAACACAAAATAATGAAATATGGCGAAACCATAATGGTAAAAATAACAACTGGATGCGGCAAGACCTTTTAGAACAAATAAACGACAAGGAAAAATACAGACACACAAGAAAACCCAAACACCTTCGCATAATAACAGACAAGCGCTTACATATTTCACATAATCTCCCCTGTTGGGTCCTTCAGGAACCATCGTTGCTGCTGAAAACGCCTCACCTGGGGCGAAATATCCCACAGCCACTCAGTTAGTGTGCGTCAGCCTGATAAACGACAGAAATTACAGTTTTGTGCCTGTCGGTCTTCCTGACTGAGATGTTTGTGTTTTGACAGGCTGTGGACAGAGCTGTGCTGCTGCTGCTCTGTGTTTACGGGCTTTTCATGGCGAGCAGAGCTTGTCTCACCTTGTCCTGAACCTCCTGTCTACCTTTGAATGCTCAGCTCTGTGCTGACAAATGCTCTGATGGCTTGTAGCACTTTGGCTGGACCATATATAGGTGGTTGGACATGATGCAATGACAAAACTCAGTTGCCCGCAAGAAAACAAAAATGCTCACAAGTAAGCGCTCGTACATGTTCCTGTGACTGATGTACAGCAGCCTGCATTGTTTTTCCCATTTTGTCATGTTTATTTTTAAAAGGTTCTGTAGCGCTAGTGGGTTTTATTTATTAGTAGCTGTTCAGGAGGATGGACAGAGACGCAGAGGGAGAGAAAAAAGATGCAGTAAATGCCATATTACAACCACAGATTGCATAGTTTATCGGGGACATTGTGAGGACCACTGAAAATAAAGCATTATTATGAAGTGCACTGCAAAAACGGAACTAAAAATAAGTAAAATGTTCCTAAAATTAGTGTATTTGTCCTTGATTTGAGCAGGTAAATAAGCTGATTTGCCAATGGAATTAGATTTTTACTCTTAAAACAGGAACAATTCATCTCCATCATCTTATTTCAAGTGCAGAATATCTAATTATCTTATTTTAGGGGTCAAAATACTCATTCCATTGGCAGATCATCTTATTTATCTGCTCAAATCAAGGACACATACACTAACTTTGAGAACATTTGACTTATTTTTAGATCCGTTTTTGCAGTGTGAACAGAAAATTTAGATTTCTGTTTGCAAAAAAATGTGAAAAACCATTTAAGAATTGTGGCATGGAATTTTATTTAGCCCTTCTTAGCCTGATACCCCTCAGAAAGATGCACTGCAACCTTTTAAAAGTGAACTAATTGATAAAGTCCATCTGTGTGTGATGCAATGGGGCAAGAAGGACATTAATTAGAGAAGAAGAAATACGGTAACTCTGGAGGAGCTGCAGAAACGCTCTGCCTTTCTGGGGGAATACGTCCAGAGAATAAGCCCGGTCAACCTGTGTTGTTACTCAGAGGTGCCTTTTATTATTATAATTTTTTTTAAATAATCGTCTTTATTTGTCATGGCGACGCACATTCCAGTGACATTTTTCCTCAGCATTCTGGGGCTGTGGGTCTTGCTAAGGGGCCCAGAGTGGCAGTCTGTGGGATGCGAACCCAGAACGTTGTTGCTTCTCCACGGCTCTCTAACCACTGGGCGACCAACCCCCAAAACTCCATTTTTAAATATATTTCATTAATTTCTTTACAGAGATGGCAGAAACCTGCACTCTGCACCAGACGCAGTTGTAGGACGTTGCTTTCTGAAGCAGCTCATTCAATTCAATTCAATTTAATTTTATTTATATAGCGCCAAATCATGAAACATGTCATCTCAAGGCACTTTACAAAATCAAGTTCAATCATATTATACAGATTGGGTCTCAGATTATACAATTGAGATTATACAACTCATGCGGGGCACCTTTGAGTTGGGTGTCTTCTCCACATCACTGGGATGTAACCCAAGTTGGAGAAATCTCTGCTCAGGTTCTACGCATTCGTACTTTGTCTTTTAAGTTGTAGAAGAACATCAGTATAACAGCTATGTGCAAATGTGAATAACAACTAATTCCAAGTATTTTTGCAAAGAACCACCAAATTTCCCCATCTAATAAATGTTTGCAATCTAGGTTTAATTCCATCCATCCGTCTTCTTCCGCTTATCCGGGGTCGGGTCGTGGGGGTAGCAGCTTCAGTAGGAAGGCCCAGACGTCCCTCTCCCCAGCCACTTGGGCCAGCTCCTCAGGAGGAATCCCAAGGCGTTCCCAGGCCAGCCGGGAGACATAGTCCCTCCAGCGTGTCCTGGGTCTTCCCCTGGGCCTCCTCCCGGTGGGACGTGCCCGGAACACCTCACCAGGGAGGCGTCCAGGAGGCATCCTGACCAGATGCCCGAGCCACCTCAACTGGCTCCTCTCGACGTGGAGGAGCAGCGGCTCTACTCTGAGTCCTCCCCGGATGACTGAGCTCCTCACCCTATCTCTAAGGGAGAGCCCAGACACACTACGGAGAAAACTCATTTCAGCCGCTTGTATCCGGGATCTCGTTCTTTCGGTCACGACCCAAAGCTCGTGACCATAGATGAGGGTAGGAACGTAGATCGACCGGTAAATCGAGAGCTTCGCCTTTTGGCTCAGCTCTCTCTTCACCACAACGGATCGGTACAGCGCCCGCTTCACAGCAGACGCTGCACCAATCCGCCTGTCGATCTCCCGCTCCATCTTCCCCTCATTCCTGAACAAGACCCCAAGATACTTGAACTCCTCCACTAATAATAATAATTAATTGATAATATAATAATTGAGCTTTATTGATCTCACAATGGAGAAATTCACTTCTGCATCTTAACCCATCCCCTTGGGGAGCAGTGGGCTGCCACTGTGCGGCGCCTGGGGAGCAGTTGGGGGTTAAGGGTCTTGCTCAGGGACCCAGAATGGTAGCTTGTGGGAGTTGAACTCAGAACCTCTGGGACCAAAGTTCTGTGCTCTAACCACTAGGCCACCACTCCCCTAAATACTAGGAGCAGCACATCCTCCCCAACCCGGAGGAGGCACTCTTCCCTCTTCCAAGTGGGAGATTCTAGATTTAATTAAAGTATGGAAAACTTAATTGTGTATAAAAAAGTAAAACTATAATTTTTATTGATCTATTTTATGCCATTGTCATGTTTTTACTTGAAACTAGAGATCTTTAAGCATACAGGCCTTTTTCAATTTCTAAACTCTGACTGATAGTAAAGCACTCATGTCACATCTGCCACTTATATTACCATAAAGGTCAGACCATTAACTGGTAATAAAAAAAAAATTGGTATTTTACACAAAGGGTTAGTTTTATGGCCAATTTTGGTTTCATTCTCAATATAGAGGGAGGTTTTTTCAGTGGAATATTTAGTTTTTGCAGGTGTCAGCGAGCAATTTTAAACTTTCTTCCTCTCTGCAACAGCGTTATATAAAAAAGGAGATGTGTTTGTGGAGCGGCATCGGAAAAAAGAGCAGTAATATAACAGCAGCAAATGATGAAATGCTGCACGATACGGTCTGCAGCCAGCCGTCTCTGTGATGTGTGAAAACATGTATTAAATAAGCCTGTGCCAGATTTAAACAGTACAAGGCTGTGGGTAAAAATGTGAGGCAAATGAAATTTGGTGGTAAACTAGTTTCTGATTCTTCTTTATGTTTGAAACTGTTGTGGAAAAATGAGATTATCCAAGCGCTGTTATGAAGAAGACCACGAAGTCGGGTTTATTAAATTAATCCTGCAAGCTGACAGCAAAGTTTCTGCCAGAGTGTCAGAGTGTCTTCTCCGCCTCACACAGCTGCTGTTAGCAGAAATTTATCACACAAACTAACTTCTCCTTAGGCTACGGCAAGAAACTCAATCCTTGTTCGTCGCTTTAATGATGCCCACAGGAAAATTATTTTGTCCAAGCAATCGTAAAACAAAAATAAAAAATGTGGACAAGACATGGGCATAAAAAAATAAGTAAAATAAGAGAGAATAAGTACAAAGATGGGAATAAAATCGACAAAAGATGTACCAGTCCAATTAATATATAATAAACAGTATCTCGGCATGCAATTATGCAACAAACGGTGCAATCACACAGGCTGCAGAGCGAGCTGCATTATAAATAAACCATAAGTTCAACGCAGCGTTAAGACCTTATGAAGTGTGAGTTCAAACCCAGTCATGATGAGATCTGAGCAAGAAGCACATCTTTCCATCACAGAGCTCGTTCTGCACACATTCTGCTTCCTCCACAGAAACATGCTGTACATCACAGCAGACGTTTCCCTCCTCTCCGTCGCTTTCTGTTCACGTTAGAAGATTTAAAGCCGCGCGGCGCGTCTCTGTCAACATTTTGGTGCCTTTTAAAGTTTTCAAAGTTGCTCCTAAAGCCCTCAGGAGGAAGCTGCATGTGTAGGAGCGCACATAAAAGAAAAGATGAAAAAGGACCCGAGATCAGACGGCAGCAGATAAAAACAGTGAATTTCTAGAATGGACAATCGTGTTAGGAGTCAAACCGTAGAAATCAAAGCGGTTTAGCTGTTTCTGACATCACTCCTAAAGTCCCATGAAGCAAACAAGTCAGTGTGAGATGTGCTCGGTGCAGGGACCCCTCAGTGACGGACACGTCCCGCTGGGCCCTTCCCTGCGGCGCTCGCTTTTCATCAACGTGTCTCTTGTCTGTCGGCGGTCCGCTCAGCGGGCATTTCAGGCACGTCCGTCACGAGTCTGCAGAGTATTCACCATCAGCAGAGGGCATTCTGGGCCGGCTGGTGGGTACGGGTTGTCCTCAGTGCCTTTTAGGAAGGCACAACGCAAACTGATTTGATAATGCTGAATAAATGCAGTTATTCTTATTTTCTCCTTCTTTTTTATGCCCTATGGAAACATGCTAACGTCACATCAGAAATAGCTCATTTTTGCAAGCAAGAAGGGAATCACCAAATGCTGGCTCCAGTCAACCCCCCCTACCATGAGGCTCTTCATGAGCATTATAAACGGGATCCATGAAATGGAAAACATTTTTCCCTGCAAACTTTTTCCCTGCGTCTGCAGAAGGAGAAAGGAGAGAGAGAAATAGAATAGTTACTCAAAGACTCATAACTTACTTTTGTGAATTTGAAACCATATCTGCCTCTTCTGTCTGCTTGGTGAGCATCCTGCTCCTGGGTTGTTGGTTATATTGTGTTATTTCTTTTTATTTTTGCGATTCAGACCAGTAATGCAGTGTAGAAGACACTGCTCTATATATTGTATGTGCACTCTAGTCCTCACTTGTTTGTCCTTGTTAAAAAAAAGGGGGAAAAAAAGAAATAGCTCATTTCACAATGCATTTCTTTCCTCCAACGACTTATTGCTCTTTCGTCTTGTTTTAATATTGTGGCAAAATAACAACCAGCTCAGAACATCTTGACTGGGAAGGCCCCGTTAATCACCTGGCTGGTCAGAACCAGGCAGTGTTGAGCTGTTGGATGAGAATAACCCGTTTTTGTCTGGTCAGTGTTCAGAAATTTGGAAAACAGAACCAACCTGTGAGATTGTGAGCGGTCCATCTCCAACCTTTGCTTATCTGTTAATGCAACCATCTCTGATCGACTAAAAAGGACTACTGAATATGTTCTGACCCGGGTACTAATACAGAAAACTGTATCAGTCTGCATGGAAATCCCATCCAAACATAAAATGCGTTAAAACATGCACCCACGTCTGTAATTGTATGCAGTGATCTTTGGTAATAATTTATTGTATTGTTTACAGAACTACTTAAAAAAGGAAATAAAAAAAATCTTCCCTTTCAACAGTAATAGGTTTTAACTAAAGAAGTGAAATAAACCAACCCTCCTTCTCAGCTACATAATTTCAACATCCTGTGCAGGAAAAGCACCAGTCCTGGTCTAAATGGGTCACACACAGGGATGGGTACCGACTTCGGTACTTTTATAGTTACCGACTGAATCCTGTTGGTACTACCAAGTACCGTAAAAGCAAACCATGTTTCTGTAGTGAAAGAATGGACGATCTTCCATGCCAGAAATGAACACAGCATTGCACGCTAAAGAGCGTTATGACGTCAGCAGCCGCTGGTCCAGTAAACAAAGCATGGCTGATAGAAACGCTCGACAGTGTGGCTCCACTTTTCAAAATGCGCTGCAGATGACGCTCGCTGCGATATTTATGAGGCGAAGTACGAGGGCAGCAGCGGGAATACGTCTAACCTTAGGAAGCACCTGGTCACTGCTGCCAATCTAATGAATTTATCTCTATGTTTAGCAACTTTTCAGACCCATCCAGCGATGATTTTTCAAAAAAGCGACTAGTGACAAAGCTAGCGACTTTCTTCTGTTATTGGTGACTTTCTGTGAAAGCACCAATGCCAAGGCAGCAGTGGGTGCTGCTGTGAGCCCTTTCCCATTTCTCCAGACTTTCTCCCAGAGAGAAGCTGCTGCGTCGTCCTGAACCGCCTGCAGCCAGAGCAAAGAGAGCAGAGAGGAGAGCTTCTCTGTTTCCACAATGCAAATGTGTCCCGTCCTGGAGTACAAAGCGGAATAAAATATAATGGTTAGATTTTGTTTTCTCTGAAACTGTTGCAGCAAAAATAATTCCATGAATTTTATTTGCACACAACTTCAATCCCTAATCCCCCTCCTTGACTCTGTTTCTCTGATAATATCTTCATTTTATGTGGTGCGGATTCAGGCATTGTATTAAAATTCATAAATTATTTCATTTGGCTCATTTGTATATCAAAACAAGTTTATGCATTGAGAAATAAATATGTTAAATTGAAATATTTTGAGATTGTATTATTACACATTTATTACCGCATAAACACACAAAAGTACTGAACATAGATACCGTTCAGCACCCGTCCTTAGTCACACAACGTTTTACTTTATAGGATTTGGCATTTCCATATCTTTTTACAGCTTTTATAAAGTTGTAGCCTCATTTTCCCTTTTTTTAATTCACAAACTTTTATTTACACTGCTGTCATGCCCAAAGTTTCACCTGTGAATTTACAATGAACTGTTAAATCCCTGCAGGTTATACTGTACCCTCCTTTTCACTGCCGTTGTAATTCTTCTCACTGATGTTGGACGTAAAGGTTGATTTTAATCATATGTCACAGCTAAAGCACGGCAGACACATAAAAAATGTCTGAGTAGGTACCAGAAAGTTTCAGTCTGTAGTTTTTTGCACGGTGACTGTTGGGTTGCTCTGGGCTTCGCTTCCCCTTTCCTTTTCTATTTTGATCATTTCTGGGTGCCTCCATAAACCCTGCTCAACGTTAGTGTTGTCATCTCTGATTATATCCTATTAAACGAGAAATTTAGGCAGAGAATCGGCAGAACCGACTATTTCAGAGGCTGAAATCTTGAAGGGAAAAAGAAAGTTAAGACTTTTAATTCAATTCGATACAATTCAATTTCATTTATATAGCACCAATTCATGAAACATTTCATCTCATGGCATTTCCTAAATCAAATTAAATCAGATCCTCCAGGTTGGTGAGAAAGTTTCCTCTAAGGAAACCTAGCAGGTTGCATCAAGTCTCTCCAAGCAGCATTCACTCCTCCTGAAAGAGCGTAGAGCCACAGTGGACAGTCGTCTGCATTGTTGATGGCTTTGCAGCAATCCCTCATACTGAGCATGCATGAAGCGACAGTGGAGAGGAAAACTCCCCTTTAACAGGGAGGAGAACCTCCAGCAGAACCAGAACCAGGCTCAGTGTGAACGCTCATCTGCCTCCACCCACTGGGGCTTAGAGAAGACAGAGCAGAGACACAGAAAGCACAGAAGCTCACATTGACCCAGGAGTACTTTCTATGTTAGATGGTAATAGAGGATGATCCGCCTCCCCTGATGATGTCACAGCTAACAGAACACCAGACCAGGTGTACCTTCTATGAAGAGAAAAATGACAGAGAACAAAAAGTTAAAAGCTGAAATGACAAACTACTGATTTCTCCTGTTCTCCAGTTTTGCATAGAGTGAGAGAAATAGACCCTGATGTCCTCCAGCAGCCTAAGCCTATAGCAGCATAACTACAGAGGTAGCTCAGGGTAACATGAGCCACTCTAACTATAAGCTTTGTCACAAAGGAAAGTTTTAACATTAGTCTTAAAAGTAGACAGGGTGTCTGCCTCACGGACCAAAACTGGGAGTTGGTTCCACAGGAGAGGAGCCTGATAGCTAAAGGATCTGCCTCCCATTCTACTTTTAGAGACTCTAGGAACCACCAGCAGACCTGCAGTCTGAGAGTGAAGTGCTCTGTTAGGAACATACGGGGTAATCAGAGCTCTGATATATGATGGAGTTTGATTATTAAGGGCTTTATACGTTAGAAGAAGAATTTTAAATTCTATTCTTGATTTAACAGGAAGCCAATGAAGGGAAGCTAAAATTGGAGAAATATGATCCCTCTTGTTGATTTTCATCAGAGCTCTTGCTGCAGCATTTCGGACCAGCTGAAGACTTTGAACTGCATTTTGTGGACTTCCTGATAGTAAAGAATTACAATAGTCCAGCCTTGAAGTAACAAATGCATGGACTAGTTTTTCAGCATCACTCCTGGACAGAATGTTTCTAATTTTGCCGATATTCCTGAGGTTAAAAAAGGAAACTCTGGAAACCTAAAACAAAGCCAACAAATGCTTAGAAAGAAATCTGTTACTGTTTGGATTATTACAAAAACGCTGCCTAGAAAGGTTCAGATGAGTTTGAAAGAAAAAAAGCTGATTTTTGTTGGAATATCTGCACTGGTGTCAACATTTTTTTTTCAGGAACTTTGTTTTAGTAAAAAGGAAAAGTATCATCAGGATAAAGTCCTTGGAGGAGGTCTATGTATTCTCTTTCTTTATTATCTTCCAGTGAATTTATCAGATTTTTTTGTTTGAAAAGTATCTAAGGCCTTGGAAGTCAGTGCTCTGCGATTTTCTGTATAAACGTGACATAAAAGAAACTGTTTAAAAAAAGGAAAAATGTGACTTCATGCAAACATCTTTTCTGACTTATAAAACAAGCTGCATTCTTTAAGGTTCGACTAGCTCCAGCAGATATTCTCCAACTGCCTTTTGTTGCACCGATGTTGAGGCTTTCTTATTTTTGAAGCGCAGCCTTTCAGAGAGAGCCGGGCTGTAAGTGGAGAAAAGCCCAATCAATGCAGGGATCGATAACTAATCAGACCAATTATCATGCTCTTCGGTTCGCATCTCTGCTTCCATTTCCAGTTTTACTTTGAAAGGTTATGTTTGTCGCCCCGCCTTACTCTATATGATTGCCCTTTTTACCTGCCCCACCCCCCCAGCCTCAGGACCTTTTTTAGAGGCCTTCTTTCGGCGCTCGAGAGCAGGGAGGTGTTCAGTTTTTGCCAGATTTGATGAATCTGTGATGAGTTGGCTCACCTGACGTTTCAATTTTAAGGCCACCACTAACTGCTCATGTCACTGCAGTAAATCTGACATTTATTACCCATCAGCAGCTGCTGCCTAACAACAATGCGGAGAACGTGGAGCTTTTTCTTCCTCCTGCGGCAGAAAAACACAAGCAAACGTGGATAAACACAGCGCAGCCCTCTGCCAGTTCCTTTATTAGTCTACAAATAGCTGGCTTGCCGGGTCATGTTTGCTGCTCCGGTCTGATCCACTCCAGGCGCAACAATCTCCTGATTCGTAATTGCTGCCTGCACGCCGCCGCCGTCTAATAGTCGTGAAGCGTTTTATCCAGCTGACAGCTGTTATTAATCAAGTTTTGCGATTTCCTCGCTGACGAGACGCATTCATAAACATCTTTTCACGCGAAGGCCCCGATCACTCTCCGCCCTGCGTCTTTATTCCAGCCTCGTGTTCGGTTACAAAGTGAAAGCTAAAATAGCTGCCATGTTTTCCCCCCCGTGGCGCCGGGCTGCAGCTGTTTTCTGCTTCCTGTGCCTGGAAAGTCTTTGCCACTGAAATACTCGCCGTCAGAGGCAGGGAGAGAGACGGCGCGCCGCGTCCTCACACAGCTTTGCTAAATACGGACGACGCTGTCACATCTGCTCAGGACCGGCCCTGCTGCAGCCGGGCGAATTAGTGCACGGCTTACAGGCTGAAGCAGGAGAAACGCTGGACGCCGGCTGATAAGCAGGACTTTTAAAGGCTCAACAAAAACACATTTGGACAAAAGAAAACAAGAATCCAACAAGAATCCAACTGCAACCCGCATGTTTTCCCCGTTTTTTAAGTTTTAAAGGACACTGAAAGCATGAAAAGAGCTCAGGAAAGTGAAAGAAGGAAAAGTAACAATGTTGCTTAAAGCATATTTTGAATTTTGAGAGAACCATTTAATTGTCATTTAATTTAATGTATCTCTGTTCAGTATGTAACCTGGCTGCCTCTTGGCCAGGACTCCCTTGAAACATAAAATGTTAATCTCAATGGGAGTTTTTCCTGGTTAAATAAAGGTTAAATAAAAAAGTAAAGATTCAACATGTTAGAGATTTTCTCTATGAATAAATCTCTAATCAGGCCTTTGAACTTCACAACAAATGTCAATTACCATTAATTAATTCACACACAAGGAAATCTGCAAAACTTGTAACAATACAGAGAAAAAGCTTTAAATCCCCAAATGATGATAATAGTAACACGCTTAATTTGTGCTGGCAGCTTTCGCACAGACTAATGAAATGTGTTCCCTGGATTTAACCCATTCCTCATGGAGCAGCAGGCGGCATTCTGGGACTCCAGGTGGGATTTGAACCATCCTTGGACACAAGGCCTTGAAAAGCCTTTTTTTTTTTTTTTTTTAATAAAAGCTTAAAGACCAAAGCATGAATTAAAAAAATTCTTCATTAAGTAAATGTGGCGCTGCTGATTCTCTTAAAAGCAATAATTTCTCCATTAGAATTTTTTCTCACTGAATAAACGCCTGATTACGCTGCAGCAATATTAATTTATTTCAACGTTTTTTATTATTATTCCTAACCAGGGATGCCAATATTTCTAGAGAGCGCTGGAAAATGCTCCCTGCTTCTCCGTTTCACCTTCTTTCGTTCTTTGCTGCTTTATTTATTTCACCTTGGACTGCTTGCTTGGGAGCGGGATTTTTGTCTATATTTGGATCTTTTCTGCACTCTTTACTTGTTAAAAGGAAACATGCTCGTGTTTCTGCAGAGTTTTAAAACATCACCCATAAATAATAAAGATGCTGAGCAAGGATTTAGCATCTTAAGCTGTATCTATAAAAACACTGAACCGGTTTATTCTTTCCCAAACGTTAAAACATTATTTATTGTCAAATTCTTTTTCAAAAAACACCAAATTTTAAATCTGCGTCTATAATTCATGCTGAAGAGCTACGTTATTTCTCTCTTTCTTCTTCTTTGGGCTTCTTCTTCTGCATCTTCTTCTCTCACACAGACTACCTTCATGTCATTTTCCGGTCAACTTTACATTTTCTTTATTGCCCAAAAATTGCAAGTTTAGGCTTGATGTGCTGACACAGCATTGCTGATGTCTAGCTTCACTGGAGCTGTGGTGACCCAGTAGCCTGGGTACTCGGTGTATCATGCTTAATATATTTTTTCGGGGGGAAACTGGAATTAAAATTAAGGTTTTGGAAGTCAAATATTAATTGATCGCACTAAAAAGTGTTTAAAATGTTAATTTGACAGCAGTGGTGTTTGGTGGTTTTGATTGGCTCAGACTGATGAAGCAGAAAGGTAAGGGCTGGATGGAGGTGTGTTTTTTTCACCCCCGGCAGTTTTCGCTGTAATTTAGCAGAAATTCACAGACGCTTCGTTCAAGCAGCCTCTCCTCCAGTTATTCAGCCGTGGAGACACCGACGGGAATTAACTTCACTAATTAAGACGGCCTGACTGTTAGCGATTGTTTTGTGTCTGACAAGTACAGGGAGCACACGGGGTTTTTTGAATCCTATTGTCGTTGAGCAGGGTTTTTAAACGCTTTTTAAAATTTTTCCTACTATCTGAAAAAACGCACTGTTCGGTTTTAAAGCCGACCTTTAGTGGTTCTTCTTCCTCTCCATTCTCTGCAGCCGGGGGAAAAAAAACGGGTGCTTTTATTTCTCTGCAGTGTTTTCTCCACAGCCTGATTCGCCCCGTGGTCTGGATGTTGCTTTCACTTGACAAATGTTGAGGACAAATTGCTCTCCGCGGGGTTGCCGATTAGAGGCAATGGCCTTCAGAGTTAAAGGTGATTGGAGCGTCGCGGTGCAAGCCTTTCGGGGCTGTTGCCCAGGAAATCCACGCGTCAGTCTTTTTCTTCAGTGGGTTGAAGATTTATCTGCCTCTGCCAGAAGTGCTCAGAGTTGAATGCAGCCTTCCTCGTCTACCCTGGCAGTTTAATATAAATACACGTGTGCGCATGCTCGGTCTGGGTTATTCCAACTTTGTGTCCAGCAGACTGCCATGATGGTACAGAAGATGTTCCTGTACCCACAGGTCTGAAAAAATGCCACAGCAGCACTTTAAGGTGTTTTTAAAACTTCACTGCATCAGTTAATCACTTATCTTATCTTAGATTTTGGCTAAATCGCATCTCCTGGTTTGATTTAGGTTAAATTTGGGTCTGGGTCCGGTCTTTAAGCTGCTGCCACACTGTTTCTTATCTTGCCATGTTTGCTGGCATGGCATATTAAAATCTAAGATCTAAATGATCTAAGCGAGAGGAAATGATGGGGAATTTGAGAACATCTCGTTATGTCATTAAGGCATGTGCATCTGTCTGAATAGTGCGCGTTTATTGGGATGAAACGTGTGGAGCTCAGAGTCCTGAGGTAAAAATTAGGTTTCATTTACAGCCCTGGGAGAATGGTCCAGTTCAAAGATTAGTCGTGTTAGTTACATATGTATCAATCAACAATATGATTATGGCGGCCAGTTTGATTCAGTTTTCCAAGATGCAAGATTTGTTTATTTGTCATATGCAGGTTAGTTAAAAGCCAACATTGCAATGAAATGGTTGGGATGAGAAAAAACGTTCGACTTGTTATAAATTCAAGAAATACTAATAACATGCAAGAATAAATGCATATCGGGATATTCAACCAGAGGATGTTGACTTCACTCCCAGGATTTCCTTTTATCTTTTTTGTCAGATGCTTTCAGTTTGCTGATATGCATTTTAATTTTCATGAAGTGAAAAATAAAATGCATAAATATCCAATCCAACTTTATTTATAAAGCCCTTTAAACACACAGAGACCATAATGCTGTACTAAAAACACAAATATCAACAGCATAAAATTCAATAATATTGATTAAAACAAACGATAATAAATAATATTTCCTTGAAATTAATAGACCTTTTACATTACAAGAAAGAAAAGAAAACAGATATGTCCTCTGGATGGATTGAAATGTTTCATCTCCTAGTGGCTTCCTCTGTCTTAATAGAGTTGTAGGTAAACTTAAAGGGGAGTTTTCCTCTCCACTGTCGCTTCATGCATGCTCAGTATGAGGGATTGCTGCAAAGCCATCAACAATGCAGACGACTGTCCACTGTGGCTCTACGCTCTTTCAGGAGGAGTGAATGCTGCTTGGAGAGACTTGATGCAACCTGCTGGGTTTCCTTAGAGAGGAAACTTTCTCACCAACCTGGAGGATCTGATGGAAGCTGACTTTGGAAAGAGCCTTGAGATGACGTGCTGTGAATAGACGCTTTGTAAATAAAATTTATTTGATTTGAGATGTTTTTAAAACAGTATTACATTTGTGGTTAACAATCTCTATTTACACCAAACTTTGACAAATCGGAGGTTGTTGACTTTTTTTCTCCTGTTTGCCACGATTGCCTTTGAGGAGCTTGACCCAACAGACTAGAGAGGAGCAAAAAACTGCAGCAGTTCTGCGATTTGATGGAGAACGACGGAAAGCGGGTCTGTCGACGGCAACGTTCGGAGTAGTCACAGAGAATGTGGAAATGTTCTCACTAATTAAAATAACAACGTAGCTGCTTAGTTGATCGGATGTGAGCATAGCTAGCACAGAGGACGTGGAATCTGGAGGTTATCAGCAGTACATTAGTGGACCAACACATGTAGGTGTGACAATCACTCCTTGCAGTATTTTCTTACCTCATTGTCCCGTTAGAAACGTCTTGGTTGAATTGAATTACATTTAAATATAAATATGTAAGGATTGCCTGTAATTTCAAAATTGACTGTAAACATTAGGAAAACTGGAGCTAATTCACTTTCAGAAAACTTTTTTATTCTGTTTCAGTTCCCTGGATCATATTCAAGGTTTTGAAGTTGTCGGTTTTGCTCCGGAGAAATGCAGCAGCGTGCTTTCTGCCCGTTTTGTTTGGTCATATTATCCAGATTGGCTTCTTCTCTCTTTTTTAACCCTCCTCAGTTAGTCGTACGTTCAGCCTTTAGTTTGCTACCTTTGCTTCATTGATCTGGTTCACATCACCAGATTAAAACCTCGACTCCGTAGATTCAGACTTCAGATGAGTGACATTCACCTTCCAACCTCTGCCTATATCAGTCTGGACACAAACCTGCAGACTTGTTGGACATAATAGCACTAATTACCCTTAAACATGCCTGTAATCCACCCTTACTTGCTGTAGTCGTGACCCCCCTGCATGTTTGGGATGTTCTCCTGCTTCGGCACTGCTGGTTTAAATCTACGGGTCGTTAACAGGCTTCAGATGAACAGGATAAGTAGCTGCTGAGGTTATTTGTTCATTTCAGTCAGGTACGTTGCTGCAGTTCTAAGTAACACTGCAAGGCTGTACCTCAGTTGTTGTTGTTGTTTTTTTTCTAATTAATACTTAATTTGTAGGAGTTAAGTCTTGTTAGGAGCCAGATCTCCCCTGATGAATCAGGATTTTGATCTCCGGTTGGTCTGACTCCAACTTACCAATGGATAGTGACATAATGATCTGAAACTGACGTGAAATTTCACCGCTGCTGTGCCAGTCATGCCTCATCCCCATCGTAATTGCATCTGTCAGATCGGCTTCGTTGTGGATTCTGTGAAATAATTACCCAGCGCCGCGCCCTGCCGGGAGAAGGGAAAAGTCTGCGACACAGAGTTTTCTCTGCTCTTGTTTCCTTGCAAAGTCATTCAGCACGACCCAGTTCGTTGGCTGGGTTCCCTCCTTAAACACCTCTGAAAGTCTGAGATTCAAGCCCTGAAATGTCCCGCAATTTTCTGTGTGTGCTTGTAGACGAGCTGCAGCTGCTCTGAAGGAATCATAAAATAAATGATCCTCCTCTCCTGCCATATATCTCTATTTAATATGTCCTGACAGGCATCTATCCAAACACAGAGAAATTAATTTAACTAAAAGTAAGGGATGTAGCTTCTGTCAAGCTGTGTGACAGAAGGCTGTCCTCACTTATAAAGGCTATAATATTTTATTAAATGGTGTCATGGATGTCAGCGACACTGATGAGAATTTCTCCAGGAAGCGCTCCAGGGTTTTAGGACTGTGGTTGAGCTTATTTGAGGATGCAAATGAGTCCATCTCAGAAGAGTAATAAGATGGAGAATCAAAGAAGCCGCCGGGGAGTCAGAGAGGAGAAAATGAAACTTTCCAAAAATAAGAAATGGCTCATCTTAGAAAAAAAAAAAATGAGAAAAATAAAAACAACACAAGACACCAGGGACCTTTTAGAGGAAACAATATTTTACATCCAGTCAGGAAATGGAAATCATCACTGAGATGGAAACATTGGAGAAAGGTTTGGTGGCAGGTTGGAGGAAAAAAAAAAGTTGTTTTTAACTGAATAACTGAATTTTCTACAATATTCATTGTTTCAGAGAGCTGCCTGTTAAAAAAACTACAAGAAAAGAATTTCCTGTAACATTGTTATACTGGAGACCAACTGATTCAGTCACATTCAGGTTGTTTTTAGTTTACAACTAATGTCAACTCAAAGGACTTTACAGGAACAATGGGTCCAAATTATATCCGCCTTAAAGGAGCTATAAGTAAGATATTTACTGTAAAATCAAACTAAATCGTTATAATTTCTCACATGGGATGGAAGTAAGATTCCCTATAATCAATCCTCTCCATCAACAACGTCTCAGTCACGTTTTCTCCTTTCAGACCCTAGAGGTACGGTCCAGAACTACTTCGGTTCAGAGTGTAGTCCGTGTTTACTTCCTGGTTCCTGAGCCAATCAAATCAGAGTTCTCAGGGTTCCTCAAGCAGAGCACAGCATTTAGTATTTTATTTTGGTAAAAGAGCAGCAGTCTGCACACATGGAAGCCAGGAAGGGAAGCGGACCAGAAATATAAAAGAATACAACATCATAGACCCGTCCTGTGGAAGTAAAGATTCAGTGGAGTTTCACAGCCGCAACGGACCGATTTCAACCACTAAGGTGTCCTTTTTACATTTTAGACTTAGACTTAGACAACTTTATTGTCATTTTGTATGTACAGAGTGCGTACAGAACAAAATTTTGTTGCATACAGCTTACAAGAGTATAGTGAGATTCCAGGCGGAATAAGGCAACATTACAATATAAAGTGCAATGGTGATCAAACAATGTAAACAACGCAGGAGAAAAATGTGTGCAATTACTGTAGGCAGGAGAGTGTTCAAAACGTTTTTATGTGCTAAAATAATGGTGCAAAAAGGCATTTGTGCAAAAATGCATTTACGTTGAGTTGTGAATAATTAAAAAGGAAACTAAAAAGTACGGCAGCATTGGTGATGCCAGATAGATGCAGTGATGCAAATGTGGTGCAGAGTCCAGTTTATAGTTCAACAGTTCAACAGTCTGATGGCAACATTTTCCTCCTTTAACAGAATCAGAATGAGTCAGCTCATTGCAGTACAGTCCAATCAAACAAGCAGTAAAGATTTCAGAAAAGAAGCGTCAGATTATGTCAACATGTGACTGTTTGGTTTAAAGATGTCAGTCGGTTTTAATATCTGTTATTCTTGCAGCTTAGAGAGGATCTTTGTCTGTCCATACATTGTCTTCCCGTTTATCAGTACACAGTCACTGGTGCCAATCAGCAGTCGTGTTTTTAGACTGTAGATGGAAGCCGGAGTACCCAGAGAGAACCACACCTGCAGAGGGAGAACATGCAGATTCTGTGCACAAAGACCCCAGGCCTGGATTCAAACCCAGGACCTTCTTGCTGCAAAGCAACATGCTACTAACTGCACCCCCATGCAGCCCTTAGACAGGATGATATATGAAAATCTTTAAATCAAATAAAAACTACAATTCTGATTTAAAATGTGATGCAAAGCTTTAACAGTTTTTCAGTCACACAGTTTTTTTATTTCTCACGTTTCTCTATTTTTTTTTTAACGATCCAAACCGCATGACGTTCCTACTTCTTCGCATTTCTCGAGTCCCGCTGTGTCATTAGTTGCCACTTTTCCAGCTTTATTTCTAGCAGGTGCATCATCTTGCTCCGTTTGGCAGGTTTTGGTGTTGCTGAATTATTCTGCTGATGGAGCCTGTGGTGGGCCTTTCACTCAGAGTCCTGCTGCGGTCGAGTGACATCGGCCTCCAGAGAGCGCGCTGCCGCAGTGAAAACATAAATGAATGATTTCCATGTCATGGCGGAGATAATTACATGTGTGAGGAGACATCATCAAGGCAGCTCCTTGGAGCCGCAAGCTGTGAGGGTTTACTTATCTGAAGTCTGGGGAAGGGACTCGGAGATGTTCAAACATTTTTTAAAGATTTAAATAATGCCATCTGAACTGAATTTGGTGAATATTGAGACGCTATCCTACAAAATATTCATGCATTTTTGTCAAAGCAGACTCAAAAACAATACTTTTATTCATTTAAAGTATTGTTTAATAGCCATTTAGGAGTTTCTTCCGTAAACCATGAACTGAAACCATCTTTTAATCAGTGTGGAGGTTGTTGATTGGTTAGTTTTTTTATTTTTGTTGCTTGAGTGAGATGATAAATGCTGGATGGATTTTAAATGATCTCAAACAGTCTGGTCCCAGATTTAGGAAGGTTATTAATCAGAAATAGCTACTTGTGCCGTTGTTTCCAACTTTATTTCTCATTTGGTCCCCAGAACCGTCGACATACACGGAAATATTCCAGCCCAACATCCACAGTCGGTTTAGTAATTTATGAATTATTAATCAGAGCTAACTGTAGCCTTGGTCCTGCTTATTTTTGTCAGGATGTCTGCAGGGCAACGTTAAAGGTTGATTACTTCTCTTAATTATCAGCAGAAGATCTGCAAACAAAAATGCCTTCGGTGTCAATTATGCACACAAACCCAGATAAGCAGCTTTTATTTTGAAGGTGAATCTGTACCTACTTTACTAGCAATGTGGGCTAGTGCTAAGATAGGAAGTGATGCTAAGGAATGAAGGCAGGTCAATTATAATATAAGGTAAAAGGACTTTTAATGCTGCTGCAGCTGATATCATACATTTCACTAAAGTGCTTTATACAGAAGCATCTTTAAATATTAATGTTACTGCAAGATTTATAAGAACAAAAACCTCTGAATATTAATTTAAAGCATAATGTTTTATGCTAATATTTAATCTATGCCCTGTATAAATTAGAACAGTAAGCTGACAGTGGTGATGCATGGAGGAGCGAGATGAAATAAGTTTATACTGCCACTCTCTGTAATGCATACAATTTTATGTTATACTATTCAAATTGTGTTATTAAAGGGTATAGACTGTATTAATTATATTGCAAAGTACTGAAGGCAGTGCAAGGAAACAATAATATCAAAATATGGTTTCCTAACGTCATGCAGAGCGGCTCCCAAGCATTTTTTATCTAGAGTAAAATGTCTGTGGAGGACATGATGCTGTTCTAATGGATTGCAGCTTGAATTGACATAATCTGACTAAACATGCAGGAAAATATAGGAACTTGTTTTTTTTTTCCCCAGCAAGTATTATTTTCATAACTATTTCCAAGGTTTTTACTGCCTGGATGTAGTTTACTTGCGAATACGATACGATGCATTTAATTTCCCAATTGTGGGATTAATAATGGGGCAGCAGCAGCAGAGCATACAGTAAACAGACAGGGACAAGCTCAACATAGGACCTAAAAATATGAAATCATATAAATAAAGTCTAATATAATAGTATAAGTATAACCTAATAATGTGTATATTTATTTATTTAGTGGTCATTATTCAACAGAAATTAAAACTTAAAAATAATGTGAAAATGTGCAAATGATAGTCAGCAGCTTAATTCAGACCGGTGCCAGTAATAAATAGTCATAAAAGTCACATTTAGAGCTTATTGTCAAATGTATTTCCTGGATTAATTAAGTTCAGCCAATGATTTGGCCCCCAACAACAATCACAGTTATTCGTGTGGAAAATTAATTGGCCACGCCTTCTTTACGACAGCGTTTCAGCCTCGTTAAAACGAGATTTGATTTCCACTCGGAGATCGTTGAGAATCTGTGTGTAAAGACGCTCAGAGCCAGGATGCTCCATCTGTGGGGAACATTATTGCAGATCCTGTTTTGACATTTTTCAAATTCACGTCTGCACTCCAGTTCGTGCTCCAGGAAGCTGGATCTCCTTGTCGCTCTGATATTAAAGATTCATTATGTCCGCTGCTAAATCTGTTTGAAGATACGTGTGACATTGTGTTATTGTACTAAGCTAATTTCAGTTACTGTAGAGTTTGTTCACATCCTTTGTTTTGATCATATACAGTAGCTGAAACCAGATATTTACATACATTGTTTAAAACTATAAACTGTGTAAAAAGCATAAATGTCCGTTCCTCTTTTTAGGCCAGTTAGGATTGGCAAAATTATTTCTGTGTAATAATATTTCTCGAGAGAAAGTCTAGATTCCTGTGTCTTTAAGCTATTTGCAAAAGCCCAGAGGATGATTTTATAAGCTTCTGATAGGTTAATGGACATAATTGTTTACATTTTAATTAGTATCTCTAGATCCACAGGTGTCAAACTCAAGGCCCGTGGGCCGAATCCGGCCCGTCAAGGTAAATTATCCGGCCTTTAAGAGCCAAAAAAAGGCATATCATGTCATAAGGTAGAGGCGTATATCCTTTTAAAGTGTATAAAGTGCCTAAATTGTGCCTCCTGTGAGTGTAACTCACCCCAATATCAACTATTTTTGCAGATAAACTGTATAAACTGAGCCTGAGGTGCTACATTTATGTTACTGTGCATTTTTTATATTTCTATGTGAACTGGAATGAAATTATGTAATGAAAAGTCTCATCTAAATATGTGCAACCGGCCCTTTTAATGACTTCATGACGCCAAAGTGGCCCCAAATAGAAATAAGTTTGACACTCCTGCTCTAGATGCATTTTAAGGCAAAATCTCACACTGCTTCCTTGGGTAATGTCATGCGATATTAACCCAAAATCCAGTGGTGGCTGGTGATATTTTTTTGGGGGGGGGGTGCACTAGAGGTCAGAGATTTCCTCAACAACAAACTCTGCTTGAACATAAATCTGACCACAGTCACCGGCCTGCTGCTGATTTTTGTTTTAAAGGGGACAAATCATACTTTTCAGTTCCTGTTTTTAACACTGAAAGCATTCAGTTGTGGAACTGCAAAGCTTTGGTCTGAATTCATAATTAATTTACCTTTGCGGTCCACTGTTTTGAGGTTAGCCTGTGTCTTTAAGTCTAAAGGAGCCACTTCACACCCCGTGTCCCTCTACGTTGCAGAGTGTGCCACTTTAACCCGTTCAGCCGTTTTTTGTAATCTTCTGGAAACGGTGCAATAAACACCCGATGAATTCTTTTTGCCTCGGAGGTCGGATCTAACGAGTCGCAGATTACATCATCTCCACCTTTTGCAAAGTAAGAAACATGGACGCTCGCGTTGTTGTTAAAACAATAACAGTAACGCTGTTCTAGTCGGTATTTTGCGCAGATAAGTAACATCTGTACAACTGACTAAATGACACATTAATAATAGAGATCTGCTACAAACAGTCAGAGTTTGATGTTTTACTCAATCTTGCTGTGAAGAGCAGCCATTATGAATGCTGAAGTCAGATATCATCGTGTTGCACCGAGTTTCCGACTCGTAATACCGACTTTAGAGGCCGTTCCTGTTAGATCTTCCGTCCTGGAAGTGGAGAATTACGACTACTCAGGACAAATGGAACGGACTATTTTCCACTTGTATTTTTGGCATCCTTCAGCTTCGACTACAAATTTCTCCGAGAAATAAAAATGACGGATTCACAAGACTGGAAGTTATTTAGCAGCTCCACAGCAAATACAGTGACATGATTGTTTAAAAAAACAACAGAAAACCATTAAAAATGAACAGCTTGAAAATTAGGACCTGATAAAAATATAAAGAAATCTACGCAGCTCCTGGACAGAGTACAATAAACATTTCTGCATTCCTAGAGAGTAAAGATGTACAACAAAATTTATTTAAGGACCAAAAAAAGCGAATTTTGCATATGTCCCCAAAGTTCCTTTGTTGGCTTTTTGTCCTCCAGCAAAAGCCTTATGAAATTATTATTTTGTAAGTAAATGACCAACATTTCTTTCCATGCACCAGTATCTCCTGTCTTGTTGTCGTGCATCTGCCAGGTGTGTGACTTTGATTGGAAGGTATGATAAATTAATCTGATTGAAGAATCACACAACAAGCATCGAGGGGAATAGTTAAGTAACCAAATAGCAATCTTTCCAACATATTTGATTTTCATCCGACCGTCTGATTCCTGATCGGGAAGTGGTCGTTAGAGCTTAATCGCCCCTCGCTACCCCCTGTACGCTTCACAACGTAGGACACACGATGAAGCCGATCCAAAATATTGTTGCACGACGGAATAATTGTCCCAAAAAGAGGAAAGAATGGTAGTGTAGTCCCGGTTTTAGTTAATCAGGTGATGATGTGAAGCTGCTTGAGCAGAAAAAGTGCATGGAGACTGAGGGAGGGAGGCTAATTAACAAAAGTAGAAGGTAAACAAATCAGTGGGAAAAGATAAATACTAACCATAGGGGATTAAACTAATAAACACAGGTAACCGAATAAAGCAATAAACTAATATGGCAACCCCTTAGAGAAACATAAAACAAGGACATAAAGAAAACATAAAGACAAGAGAAAATCAAAAGTCAAACACCAGGACATGGTGACAGAATCTCTGAAGAACAATAAATCACTGACTAATGACATTTATCGGTTTTATTGTTTTGTCTTAAGTTGATTTGGTTTTCATTAGAGAACTTCACAAAGTGGGTGGAGGTGCACTTTTTTGGGCTCGTTTGCTTTAGCTTCAGGAGCAGTAATATAAATTGCTTTAATGTTTCTAAGACAAACAAACATTCTGGAGTCTGAATGTGCTCATTATTCATAAAAAGTTGGATTATCAGAACGTCTGCAGGACAAACCTGCAGCGCACACACCCTAACCCTTAACCTAAAACTAATTTACACCTTAGTCCTAAAATAACCCCTGGCCCAGAAGAAAAAATGTGAGAACCTTTTTCTGTCCTCACTTTACATCAAAGTCCTCACTTTGGTAGTACAACAAGGAAGTACAAGAACACACACATGCACACAACTCTTGTTAACACCACAGTGCAGCTTGACGCCTCCAACATCACTTCTTGCTACTACGGAGGCATATTATTGGGGGGGGGGGGGGGGTTGGAGAACTGTGTGTGTGTGTTGTGTGTAATCTGATCTTTCCTCTCTCAGCTCTATAATTAGGTTTTGTGCTCAGACCCTGGCAGAATCGTCCCTTCTGGGGAGGATTTTCTACTTCCTCATTATTTATTTATCTACTAGTTTATTTTGGGACTCGGGGCACATTTCCGTTATGCCACACATGCACACGGTTACACACAGGTACAGGTACTCTTTGGCCAGCAGCGTTCTGCTCATCTTTATTAAACACACTGAGAGGGTACAGAGGGGCAATAACCCAGCGTATGAGGGAGCATTTTTTTTTTTTTTTTTTTTGGGAACAATCTCCATGCAGCTCAGGCACAAACACACAGTTGTTGCAGGTGATGTGGTGTGAAAAGTATAATGTGTGGTAATGTCTTGCTTTAAGGCCCCGTTAAACCTTGTGCAGTTTCTTGTAAACATCCCTGTCTTCTTACCAGGGGTGGTAAATAATTCAGTTTTTTCACCAGACACCTTGCTTCATGGAAGAGAATTTGCACTGTGGTGAAAATGTAGTAAGAGCCACTATTGGTTTCAAACACACTTTTGATTAGTTATAGTAAAAAACAAGGACTCAAATTAGTCAAATCTAAAGGATTCTCATTTTCAATACTGTAAAAAAGGACTGTAGTGTAAAATAAATATATAGTTCATATGGATTTACAGAAACTGATGATTGTGGGAGCAGGCTGAAAGTCAATTCACCGCTTCGCTGCTTATTTTCTTTCATTTGGCACATGTAAACAAACATGTTTCATTTTAAACCGTTGCATAGAAGTTCTTTATTTCAATTGGTAATAATATTAAAAGATTCATTAATGTAAAGATAAATTGTAGTAAAAAAATCTTTAAGCCTGCCATCTTCTTTCATTAGTTGTAAATTTTCTGTAGATTTTGTGTGAAATTGTATTTCTGTTGATTGTGATTGGGATCCTCGTTAGGCCCAGTTGACTCTAATGAAAAATATCACCAAACCAAAATACACAGCGGTAACAAAGTATTGCAATACTTTAATGTAGTACAAATGTATAAAAACTTATTTTTTTGCCTTTTATTTACTCTGATAATTGCAAATGAAACCAATGAACTTGAAATCTAGAGCACTGCAAAAACGGAACTAAAAATAAGTAAAATGTTCTTAAAATTTGTCTTTATGTCCTTGATTTGAGAGGATAAACAATATTATCTGCCAATGGAATAATACTTTTGCACTTAAAATAGGAACAACTCATCTCCATCTTATTTCAAGTACTCATTACATTGGCAGATAATATTATTTACCTGCTCAAATCAAGGACAAAAACACAAATTTTAGGAACACTTTACTTATTTTTAGATCAGTTTTTGCAGTGTGATTCTAAATATGTCTGCATTGATTATGTTGATTGTGGATGCCTGTGCATTCAGCTGCTTATTGGTGCCGTTTGTTTCTGCCTCCTCCTAACACTTCCTTGTCCTGATGCACAAACGCTCACATGCTGAAACCAAATGGCGGATGTTATTTTTGAAGGTTGCTCCACGTCAGGATGCTGGTGTTGTTAAACCTAACGATGGCGCACAGCTGCAGACAGCTGAGCAACTTTTCCCTCAGTGCTGGGTTTCCTTTTGCTGCTGAAGCCGTCAGGACCAGTCATCCCAGTAATCAGTGCATCGGCGGCGGACGCTTGGTCTGCTGAGTTTACTGCCACAAGGAGCGATGTGCAAACTTCTTAGCTCCTGTTTTACGAGCTTTAGATTTAGTTTTTATCCTCTTCTGCTTCCTGAAGTCACAGCGTCATATTTCTCAGAGCGGATACAGCTGCTGAACGACTTTCTTTTATTGCACGCGGCTTTCTAAATTGATGTACTTACTTCTCTGTCATAAAAAAGAAAGCTTCACAGCTTTTAGAACGTGGCAGGAGGGACAAATTAGGCAGAAATTTGTCCTCAAACGGCACTTAAATGACCAATTACACAGAATGCGTCAGCATGATTAGCTCGCTAAACAACCTGGAAAAGTGCTTGTGGAAGTGAGTGAAGGAGGGGACTGAAGAAAAGGTCTGCGAATGTATTTCAATTCATTTTATGTTTCAGTGACACGTTAATTATTTTCTTCAGTACAGGATGTGTAAAGGACTGGTTCAAAATGCAGTTGCATGAAATAAGATCTGAGGTTTGTTTCTAAAAAATATACTTTTTCATTGTCCCTCAAAACTTTGTGAACAAAAGCTGCTTCTGATTTAGAATCCTCCTGCTGTAAATGTTGAGGTTTTCCTGAAGCATCTACTCAACTGATGTAATTAACTTCCATGAAAGATGAGGCAAAGACTGATGAGTTGAGGGAAGAAAGAATGTTCCACCGAATTCAGAAAGTAAAACTTTATATTATATTCCTATCCTTTACTCACAATATGGTTTATTTTAAGCGTTAATTTTGGTTTAATGGTGATGCTTATTGAGCTGTGAGATTTCCTGCCCCTTTATGTCAAGTTTACGTTCAGAATTGCCATAAAACAGATACAAATCCAAGACATCCATGAAAAAAATTAAGAATGACTATTAATAGAGAAGATCCTCAGAAATGCAAAACACAATATGAAAAAAGTTAAGATAAATTAAAGTTAAGCTGTATAGCAGAACAGAAAAGACTTATCAGCAGGGAAAAATACTGTGCAATTGTTAATAGATAATAGGGCAGATATAAAAATAAATGTTCAAGTTAAATGTACCAAACAGCACACCCTGAAAAAATAAAATATGATCCCTCTTGTTGATTTTCATCAGAACTCTTGCTGCAGCATTTTGGATCAGTTGAAGACTTTGAACTGCATTTTGTGGACTTCCTGATAGTAAAGAATTACAATAGTCCAGCCTTGAAGTAACAAATGCATGGACTAGTTTTTCAGCATCACCCCTGGACAGAATGTTTCTAATTTTGGCGATATTCCGGAGGTGAAAAAAGGAAACTCTGGAAACCTGTTTAATATGGGATTTAAATGACATGTCTTGGTAAAAAATAAACCCAAGATTTTATTTTTATTTTATTACAACAAGAGGTCAGTTTAATGCCATCCAGATTAAGAAGTTTGTTTTTGAGGTTTATTTTTGAGGTCCAAAGATTATAATTTCTGTCCTGTCATAATTAAATGCAGGAAATTTAAAGTCCAGGTTCTAATATCGTCAAGACATGACTGCAGTCGAAGTAACTGATTGGATTAATCAGGATTTATGGATAAATATAGCTGAGTATCATCAGAATAACAGTGGAAATTAATCCCATGCTGTCTGATAATTTTGCCAATCGGAAGCATATATATAGTAAATAGAATTGGTCCAAGGACTGAACCCTGTGGTACTCCACAAGTGACCCTAGAGTTTGAAGAAGATTTATTATTAACATGAACAAATTGGAATCTGTCCGACAGATAAGATTTAAACCAGCCTAATGCTTTTCCCTTAATCCCTACAGTATGCTCAAGTCTTTGTAGGAGAATATTGTGATCAACTGTATCAAATGCAGCACTGAGATCTAACAGGACAAGTACAGACACAAGTCCATTATCTGAGGCCATGAGAATATCATTAGTGACCTTCACCAGAGCTGTTTCAGTGCTATGATGAGCTCTGAAGCCTGACTGAAACTCCTCAAGTAGGTCATTGCTTTGTAAATGTTCACAAAGTTGATTAGCAACTACTTTCTCAAGAATTTTAGATAAGAAAAGAAGATTAGATATAGGTCTGTAATTTACTAACTCATCTTGATCAAGAGAAGGTTTCTTAAGTAAAGGTTTAATAACAGCTACTTTAAAAGCCTCTGCTACATAATCATAATCTATTCTTAGTAAATGGGAGGGGGGCACAACAGAAACATTTTAGAATCACTGGATTGAGGCAATAAGGGCCTCCCTATATTATCACATCTGGTAATATATGTAGACTTTTAAAATAAAAATTCAGGACCCAAAGTAATCTAAGAAAGAATGAATATATTGTAGATCAAATTAAGTTAAAACATGATTCCTAAAAACTAAATGAATGAATAAATGCATCAGGAATCATTGAGAAGGGGAGCGGGATGGGACAGGAGTGAAAATCCATTGCCGCGTCACCCTCGAATTGGGATTTCATCTTTTCTCCAGTATCAAAGACGTTTATATTCAGCCTGATTTTTCAGGCAAATTATTCAGTTCAATGCAGAGCGAGATACGTACCTCATTGCTGTTGAAAGATCTGTACTCTGGCATAAATTAAATCAAATTTTGTTTGATTTTGAAGTGATTCTGTTTCACAGTTTTGATGCTGAATCACAACATTTTGGCCAAAAACGTCCCCCATAACTTCTTTCTGTCTCGTTTGTGCTTCATAAAAACATGAATTCTTTCATAGTTGCATGAGTCTGGTTTAGATGACGAATAAATGCTTAAAGAAACCTGAACTCTTTTGATGTGTCATTGTTAGCTTGAGATGCAGCATGGACTGCGTTTTGTCTGCTGGTGACGTCTGCAATAACTATTTTGGAGACATTTTAGGAGGAAACCGGGTCATGTTTCGTTTGACATGCTCACAAATTGACAGCGCCTGAATAAAAATGAACAAAACAACAATGGGTCTGTCAAACTACATGCTTTATTGCATGGAGTTAATGCAGCACAAACAGCTTGTATCCTAAATGGAAAGAAAATGTTTTTTAAGAGGGAGGGCCGTTAAATGATGCATTGTAATATAAACCATGAGTCATTTTTAGTTGCAGTGATTTAATTGAATCGAAGACAGTAATGGCGCCAACGAGACATCCTCTGACCTTTCGTCCTTCCGCATCTGAAGAAACATAAAACTTTATCCAAGCTGTCCAAGCATGTCTGCATCGCTAAGCACCGGCTGGCTCAAAGCAAAGACAGTTTAAAAATCAACATGAAGTTTGTAAAGTAAAACAGAGGCAAAATGTGTCAGAACGCTGCTTGACATCAATCCTTCACAGAAACTGCGTTTTCAGCAGGACAGAAGAAGAAAAAAAAAAGGGGGAATTTAAAAACTTGCTCAGCCTCAAATCCCCCGGTCACAGTGAGGCAGGCAGGTGATGGCACTGCAAAAACTGAACTAAAAATAAGTAACATTTTCCTAAAATTAGTGTATCTGTCCTTGATTTGAGCAAGTAAATAAGATAATCTGCCAATAGAATAAGAATTTTAGCTCTTAAAATAGGACAACTCATCTCCATCGTCTTATTTCAAGCGCAGGATGTCTAATTATCTTATGTTAGGGGTCAAACTAGTCATTCCATTGGCAGATAATATAATTTACCTGCTCAAATCAAGGACAAAAACCCAAATTTTAAGAACATTTTACTTAATTTAAGGTCTGTTTTTGCAGTGGGAGAGCTGCTGTTTGCCGTCGCCAGACATGATTTTTATCTAAAACACAGACAAGTGCAGGAGTGTGCATGCGTGTCCAGAGACGGGAGTCGTGTAGGACCTGCAGGCGAACGGCCATCAGCAGCAGATTCCTCCTGGTGTTGTGCAGAGAAAGCAGTGACGGTTAGCTATCTGCGTACATGAATTATTTACCTTTTTGTTTTGTTTGAAAGCAGTTGTTTCGTGCTCAGCAGTATGTTCTGCGTGTCTTAGTTTGTAATTTGGTCTCTATTTGCTGTTCATCTTCAGCTCAAACCCTGTAATTTCTTTCATTCTTCTGGCTCTCTTCACACTAACGTCCCAGGAGACTTATTTTACTCCCAGAAGCGCTGCTTTTATTTCACCTGCCAAAAGTAAACCGCGTTAACTCTGAAGTTCAGTGAAATCCTGTTAAAACTTTTAGATGGACTGGCAGCATGGATTTTCCTCTCGTTCTTCTGTATTTCTGACGTTATTTGTGATTTGACACGACTGGCTGGTTTCTTCCTCCTGTTATCTTATCTGCTTCCATCGACAACCTGACCTCCCCAAAATAACCCAGAATATTTGAAAGTTCATAGCAGCCTCATATACTTTGAATTAGTTTTTTTATTTTTTTTAGCATCTGCTAAGATGAAAAGTTATTAGGGATGCATTCTTCAGTGTAATTGGTGGATTTGGTCAGTCGCACAGGTCTGTATTGCTTCAGTGTAAGCCTCTCTTTTAATTTGATGATCCAGAACCCATTAGTCGCTCGATGCTTGATATTTGGCTGCAGGAGTGAAAGTGGCCGTGGCAGCTGGATTTATGGGCGAACGGCGCCCAGCGATCAGCCGGTCATTTGTCATGTCCTTCCAGAAGGTCTGTTAATTGAACCAGAGGCATGGATGAGGCAGAGATGTTGAATTGTTTGCGCTGAGGCACAGCTTTTAGACTTTTTGTGAAAACCTGCTCAAAACCTGGACCTAATGTGCATCCTGGCTGGTTCAGTTGTGAGCTTTAATTATGACACAGCTGGCATGAAAAACTAACAAAAACGGTCAGATCTGATCCTCTTTCTAAGGCAAATTAGCAGGTATCCATCTCTCACGGTGAAAGTACAGATACTTCTCAGTCATTATTCTGGTTCAGATGAACTAAAATTACATTTGATGGAGCTATTTGTAAAAAAAAACCTTGATAAAGTCAATTTTGTAACATAAAAATGCAGCATGTTTGTGTCTTAGAAGGTGTTTTTGACAAGAAAATATAATTTTTCGGCAGGTTTAGAGCCATATTCTCGGTGTCTGGTAAATCTTTGTGAGATGACCAAATTTTAATGGGATTGGGGCAAATTTTAACCCAATATGTGTAACATAATTAAACTCCTTTATTTGTAAAACAGAAATGAACAATTATTGGTACTGCTGCTAAAATAACTCACCATATTGAGTTATAATTTTAATCGGTTGTTATCTATCTTTGGGTTGTAATGGCGGTTTGCGACCAGCCTAAAGGGACATTATCGCCACCTACTGTTTCGGAGTATGGACCAGACTTTATTTCACTATCTACAGCACACTTCACATTTATACATTCTGGGTTATAAATGTTGTTTTTTACTTGGTTGTAAAAAAACAAAATTTTTTGGGTTGTATCTGGAATCTGGGTTGTTTTTAACTTTTTTTTTTTTTTTTTTTTGGAATGAACTTTCTGGGTTAACATAGGAAGTGGGAGTAGTTTCATCTGAGGTATAAAAGACTGTATTCCCAGCAACATTTAAGTCTTTTCTCTCATGGAATCATATTTTTTTGTGTTTTTTTCCCCCACTGGATCTTGGACCTTACTGCGTTGTTTTGCTGGGAGATGCTAATAGCCGTTAGCCACTTCCTTGTTTTATCATGTGCAGTGTTGTACTTTCGTTGTTGTTATAAATAAACACAAAAGGCCTTATTTACTGACAAATTGAGCAAAATCAAAGCATAAAACACCAGAATAACAACTAATACGCCAGCAGGACGTGATAATCTTTTATAAAAACTTTGTATGCCACCAGCGTGAGCTACTAACGTAGAAATAAAAAAACGTCAAATAACGTGTCTATGCACCTTTAATGGTAGCAAACTGTAATCATACTGAATCGTTACTTTAAAGCTAAAGTGTGTGCCGTTACACCTAACGCATTAAAAGATATGTCTCTTAGGTCCTCATTTTTGACTCTAGCCTTTGGTGATTTTGACATGCATGACCGTAGAGCATAGAAACCATCTTGTGTAAAGCACAAACATGTTTCCGTTGCTTCAATTCACTGTTGCTTCACTAAAATCTTTTTTTATGACACAGTTTTATTTTATTTTTTAAATAGTTAAAGTGCTGGTCACAGCTATGTCTACCTCAAAGCTAAAAAAATAATTTGAGTAATTTTTCACAACACCGCTATGAAGGATTGCCCCAGAAGCTTTTAAATCCCTGGGTATGGTACCAGTCTGGTAGGTCTCCAAACCAGTGACCTTCCCCACTGGACCAATCAGCATATAAATTTTCATTATTTGAGCTCACATTGGAGCAGGAGACTTTTCCATCACATCTTGTACTTTGGGTTATTTCCTGATGTCAGAGTTCAGCGTTCCTCATTTAACATTGTCGTTCCAATGTTCAGCTGCTGCATTGCACTTTGTTTTTCAAGCTTAAATACTTCCTTCTGTACATGGAAATAAATACTACATCTAAAAGAGAAAATGGAATGCAGCTCGTCTTTTAAAGTTTTTATATATTAGAGATGAAGGTGTATGTGTATATATGGAGCGCTTTAAGGTGCAAAATGTATATTCAGCTGTTTTAAACCTTGCAGGCTGGACACAGTAATCGCATTTTAACAGTTTAAATTCCACTAAAGGTCACAATCATTTAGTTTGCAGTATATTTCAGCTTCACAGCACCTTATTTTGCTGCCAAATAAGAAATGTGAAGGGATGATAAGACGGAGTTAACTAACATAAAACATGAATTATTCCTGCTGTTATTCAGCGAGGCTTCGGTGGGACCTGCTTCGTATGGACGGTTGCACTGACAGACGTTTTTACCCCAGAGGAGGGTGTTATTCCTGCTTCCTGAAGCGTCCCGGCCGGCCAGCAGCCGAGCTCTTTAGTCACTTTGTGTCTCCAGATTGAGTTTCCCTCAGTAATAGCTTCTGTTTTTATCAGCAGCTCGTCCAATTGTGGCAAAATTCAGTTTCGCTCTCATGCCGGGCTGATTTTCTTCACACTTCCCTGCTCTAAACAAGAAAGTCAGACCAGTGTACCTGACAGCTAAACAAAACGGAGGCCGGTTAGTGTTGGGCTCTGCCTTTTTCTTCCCTGATTGGATTTTAATTGAATCTGCGTCGCGCTGTCTGAGTCCTCTCCTCTTTCCGTGTTAATCCGGACAGAATCGACTCAAGGATGCAGGTTTGTTTTTGCTCTTTGTGTTTCTTTCAGGGAGGTGCCCTCCCAACATGGGGCTTTCCATTTCATCCACAGTCTCAGGATGCTGACTGGTGACAAAACGAGGGTTAGAGCTGCACTTTCATCTTCTAATGATCCATTTAGGTTAGAGGAATGAAACTAAGATTGTGGAAACAGACCCTGCCCACAGTTGTTTTCATTTTGGTCCTCCTTACAGATACATCAGCCGCAGTTATTAGGAGTGACAAAGAGCACACAAAGGGTTTTAAAAACTACCAGTCCTGCGGTTTAAAGCGTTTTAAAATTGCAAAAACAAAGCGTAACGTAGTGTTGCTGCTCACTGTGCTGTCAGCTGGCTGAAAGAAGAACAAATACACTATTTTCCCCCCACCCGTGTTCAATGGACAGACAAAATTGAATGTTTGAAAACATTTCCCAGTTAAGAACGCAGATATTCAAGCTAAGCTGCTGACTTGCAGCTTGGTTACCTGAGCAGGTAAATCAGACTAATTACCAGCTAACAGTTAGCGGAACAGCAAAATGCTATAATATTCTGCTCTATGGGGTCTTAAAAACCATATTTAGAGGAGGCTATGTTTGGTATTTTTGCTGAAGTCATTATTGACATCAAGATAGTAAATTAATGTCTAAGCAGTCATTTTCAATTATTAGAATAAGACCAAGTTAACTAACATCCTGTAAATATGTTTTTTAAGATCCCAGTTAGTTAACTTAAAAAACATATTTAGAGGATGTTAGGTTTGGTATTTAACATCAAGATAATAAATTAATATCTAAACAGTCATTTTCAATTAATTAGAATTTGCAATCTGCTGAGGCTCGTTTGTCAGATTAAGTGAATCTTCTGAAAATAACCTTTGAGCAGGTATTCAACATGTTTTTCATCAAGACCACATTTCTGTAATAAAATAGTTTTTAATTGGTGTGATGTGATATTTTAATCTTAAATGTCCTCTTGTCGTTAGCTGTAATCGGAAATCCGTTATAATTAACAGAAATAAGGTCTTGAAAACATCAATTTTTGTGTAATTATTCTATATAATATGTTTTGCTTGGAGTTACCGAAATAAACAAACGTTTCAGCAATGTTATAATTTATTGTGTATGACCCTAAATAATATCATTGTATCTTATGAAAAATTGGTGCTTTTCTGTTTGAAATAAAAGCAATTTGATTACTTTTCCCATGAAAGTAGGAACATTTTAAACTCATCATCTTATAATAATTATTTTTAGTCCAACATCAAATGAAGGAATTGGGACCTTTTCCCCATTTTTGCTGTGTGAAGGTGTTATTCTTAGCTGTGATGCATTCAGTGATCGTTGAGAAAATCTGTAACTCTCAGTATCTGACCTGTAGTGAAGATTTGCAGATTCTGAATATTCAAACCTTAGCTGTCAGAGTTTAATGCACTGCAAAAAGGGAACTAAAAGAAGTATTTTTTTTAAATTACTGTATTTGTCCTTGATTTGAACAGATAAATAAGATTATCTGCCAATGCAATGAGTGTTTTGACCCCTAAAATAAGATAATTAGATAAACTGCACTTGAAATAAGATGATGGAGATGAGCTGTTCCTATTTTAACAGCAAAAGGCTTGTTCCATTGGCAGATAATCTTATTTATCTGCTCGAATCAAGGACAAATACACTCATTTCAAGAACTTTTGATGTACTTTTAGTTCCCTTTTTGCAGTGTGAGAGAAAGGTAACGATGCAGGTCAAGACTTTAGACGTGCTGAGGACACTCTTGTCAGTCATCTTTTCAGTTTGAAAATGTTTAGCATTTTTCTTGAAATGTCGGCGCTGATGTGTAACAGATAATTTCTAGATTAATTTTCAAACTGGAGAAAACCCAATTGTTGAGTAATGTATAGACGGGGGTGTTTAGCAGGGATTTTCCAGAGTTTGTACATCTTAAGGAGCTCGGGACTTTCTGCAGAAAGATTTCTGGCTCTGATCACATTTAGAACTGATGCAGATACTTGGCTCCAGTTTCCTGAATATAAAATAGCTCATGCAGTTTGGTGGAAGCTGCTCCCTGGATCAGAGCTGCAGTCTACGCTGCCGGGTACACGTCTTAGTGTGAACAGAGGTTAAAAGGTGGATTTTTGTATAAAAAGATGCCGTTCTGCTCATGTTCTGCTCAGAGTTGAAAGCAAACCTTCTCCTCCTGAAAAAATAAAAAACTGAAATGCATTCTGGGTGGTGAGACGCTGTCCAGTTAGTCACATATATTTGTTGCTGCTCTGCTAATTTTACTCGTCTCTATTAAGGGAGACATGAAGGACTGTCAGGGAGCCATAACAGGAAACATTATTTCTGACCACATATCAGCATGCACACCGGCCTATTATTAACCCCACTGACACCAATACCTGAGTTAGGGTGAGGTGATAAAATACTCTATCATGAACATTTTCCTTCCTTTTCTATTTAGACAGATTTGATCTTAAAGCTAAGCTTTAATCACACAGAACTGAATGGAAAAAGGTACATTTTGGCTGCCTAATCTTGTTTTATGAAGCTTCATGCCGGATTTTACTTAGTATTCAAAACTGCTGCTGGGGGATTGAAAAGTTGAGCTGTGGGAAAGTTTAGAAAGAGCAGCTTTTATATTTCACTCGTTTTAAAGTTTAGTTTGAAGCTACAGGCTGTAGAGGAGGTCTGGTGGTTATCAGTGTTGCTTGTGCATTTATGACTTTTGACCAAGGACTCCAGCTTTGTTCCACAGGTAATAATATGCATGCTAGGTTAACCGGAGACTCTAAATCAGGAGTGCCCACAGGTCCCGTCCTAGAGAGCCACAGGCCTGCAACCTTTAGACGCATCCCTCCTCCAACTCACCTCAATCAAATTAATGACTCGTTACCGGACCAATGCGGCACCGAATGCTAATGAGTGAATTCAGACATTTTCCACAGACATAATGAAGGGATTAGTGTAAACGTTGCAGGAATAGTGGCTTCTGAGCAACCCCGCTCTAAAAACTGAGAACGTAGCAGCAGTATTGCAGTTAAAGGGCTCAACCAGAGCTTTATGTTAACGAGTATGGTTGGAGCTATGATGCATGAGCCTTTATTAGCGCTGGTGGTGTTTTTCAGGCAAACAAATGCGATTAATGCTAGTAGTTTGTCCAGGATAAAACAGTAATACGGCTAAATGATGGTTTCACTGCACTTATTGTGCAGTTACTGAGGAGAAAAGCATGATACTGTTGGTTTTAGAGCGAGGTCAGCGAAAAAATAACGGCAACTGTGCAGTTTTTGTAAAAAGCCTGTAGAGTTTAGAGCTGCTGGTTCAGTGTCGAAGCTCCTTCGGCGGCACAGCGGGGTCTGTCACGGTATTAAGTAGGTTGTTTTAATGTTGCGGCTGATCCATTGCCTATCTAGGACCTCCTAATGGCCCCAAACTGGTATATGATGCAGCTTTGTTGGTTTCTGTCATAGTTTATTACTTCAATTAGCCAGCTGTGCTGCTGAAAAATCCTCCTGCTGTGATTCCGGGCTGCATATCTCCTCCTAATAATGTCTAAGACCCCCATGTGCCGGTTATTTGGAGCAAACTGCTGACTTTGCATGTGTGAGCTCAAAATAACCCAATAAAACTGCATGGAGCTATCTGTCCTATGTTGTCCCAAGCTTTATATTGATGGATGGATGTAGCCCCATCACAGCCGTGTCAATTACAGATAATCCAAACAAAGATTATCACCACAATAAAACTGATTTCTTTATTTTAAGGTAAACTGGAGGTAATTGGGCTTAATTAATAGGTCGTCTGTTATCAGTGGCCTTTCCTAGCATCCATAAATCTCCTGTTTGGACAACCTGAGAGTTTATCAGGAGAAATAGGAGTACGGGTTTAAGACGTCTAAGAAGATCTGCAGTGTTTTACCTCTTAAGGAGGAGACTGATAATTGTTTAAATTGTATTTAAAATATAAAGCTAAGGAATGAATTGTTGAAGCTTAATAAGGACTGAACAAAATCTTAAAAATTAACCTTAAAGCTGAAAAGGAAAAATGCAAAGTGAAGACAATTTAGGTACATTTCTGTTTAGCTTAATTGTAACCCAGTTTAATACATATATGAATTATAAATCAGATGTAATAAATGCAGGAACGATGATTCCCTAGAGGACTTTGTTTTCTTTGATTCACAGGGTCAGAAATGTGGTTCGTCATTAACAAATAGACCTTTGTGTCCAGCTCCTTGTGTTCTGACTTGGTTTTATTATTATTTTCTAATGTTCTGTTAATGTTTTGTTGTTTTTTCTCGTGGGTCATCGCTGACGTCAGGTTGCTTGGTCCCGACTTACGGGATTGGGCGTCTGGCAGTGAAAACAAGCATCCGGCGTGCGGTTTCCTCTTCGTTTGTTTGCAGCTGTTTTTGCTTGTAAACGTTAAGCCTCAAGGTTAACGCTGCACATCCCTAAAGATCTGCTTTAGGTGCTGTCTTGTGCGGAGCAAAGCCATCTCATTGGAGGCTCTCCTCTCGCACACGAAGGTCACGCTGCATAAGCCTCAGAATAATCCCGTCATGAATGGGACATTAATCATTGTCCCATTAATCATTCGTCGGAATCAGATTCATGGTCTGCGTGATGATATATTTCAGCATATGCGGCCGGCAGAATATTGATTTAGCTTTGGCTTTGAGCTACTCATAAGACATTGTCAGCCAGGTGGTATGAGCTACTGGCAACCAGCAGGCAAAGGGGATATCTACATACTCTGCCTCTGGTTTATCTCTGATTGGCTGCGACGCTGAAGGCTTTTCAGCAGTGATAAAGCGGTTTTACTCAGTTTGCAACAGGAATAATAAGTGTTTCGCTTTGCATTTAATTTTATTACACATAACTTTGTGATTTGTTTGTGGGCATTGATTACCATCACTACTAGGGCTGGGTGACATGGTTTATAAATAAAATCTCTGATTACCAAATCCGATTAATCGATTTTTTTCCCCTCCTTTTCTTTTCACAAAAAAGGAATTAAAGAAATTATTTTAAAAAACTTGCTTTTATGTCAAGGATTTAATCGAGGAGTTGACCTAAGGCTGGATGATAATTCAGTAACGATATATATCGATCGATAGACGTTGATAGGAAAAAAAGGTAAATAAAAAGTTAAATAGAATAATAGTTTTCCGTCCTTATGCATTTTAGCCTTGTAGGTTAATAATTACAGTAAATACATCCTCCCAACCAATCACAACGCAGACCCAGGAACCAAGCTCCGCCCCCTTCAAAGAGCTCAGAGAACACGCATTCTTTTCTTTTTTTTAAACTTGCAGTTTTGGTAAAAAGTTGTTTGAATAAATGGTTAAATTTGAATTCAGTGTTTGTGTTCTTTATATAAATATAGGTCACTAAGCAGCCGCATAAATGGCCAGGGCTACACTTAAAATACAGGTTTTGTATTCAATGATAATTATCGATATCAATCACTATGATTCATAATCATTAAATGTTTGCTGCTAGGTTTTACACAGTGAGCTAAGAACACTTCACTTCACTTGTGTAACTTCACACTAACTTTAAAAAAGTAAATGAGTAAATTAAAGTGTCTCATATTATGATAAAAAGGGTTTCCTCATAACAAGATTTTGACAATATATTTTCTTAAACATTTATTCAGCTTTGCTGCTGTTCTCTTCATGGAAGCCCAATGAGTTCATTTGCAAAATAAAATCCAGATTTTCCAAAAATTAAATCTTAATAAATTGTAAATTATAATTAATCAATTAAATTATTTATTGCATAGCCCTCATCAATACTAATGTTAGATGGCAAATCGGGTTGCGTGACGTTAGAAAATCTTGCAATGTTTATAAAGGTTAACGTTGCGGTGACGATATCAGTTTCTTTATCCACGTATTTCCTTCTTTCCTCTCTGTCACATCTGTGCTTCCTCCACTCTGTGACTTTCAGCATTATGGGGGAAATGTTGTTTAGTCCTGTATGAGCTTCTGCTGCCGTTAAAATCTCTGTCCAGCTGGCTAAATATTACATCAGCATGGAAAATGCTAATTCATAACACTTGGGATATAAACCAACAATTATTGCACTCCAAGCAGTCCTTTGCAATATGATGGCTGCACACACTGATGATACAATGACATTATAGCCACGATGTATTGTGCAGCTCTGTCAATAGACTCATTAGAAACATTAATACTGACAAAAGCGTGACATGTTCAATTCTTATTTTCCTCACAGCAACCTTCCTCGGGTTAATCAGTTTAATGAGAAAAAGAAGCTTTGGCTTCACAGCTAATAACCAGTCTGGTGTTGTTACATTTAATACTCGTCTTAATTTTGTCTTCATCTTTGTCTCCACAGAACAACACATCATGGCGGCCCCAGTCGTGTCAGGAGTGTACCTGCTACAGCGACGTGTCCATCTGCAGGCCCATCCACTGCCCAAACCCCCAGTGCAACGTCCAGAGGGTAGGAACCTTAAACGGACGTGCTTTGCCAGGGTGGGATGTGTTATGGCATGATTGAAGCAACAGAATCCTAAGTCTGGAGAAGCCAGAAGAGCGTATTCTCCTTTCTATGTCCTGCACTAAACACCAGGCTTAAAAACAACTACTTTAACCCGGGTGGTGACGGTACTCTGCAACTACTAACTGCAACTAAAACTAACACTAAGCTGCCCTCCGCTGTAAAACAACAGGTTAGTTTTGGGTGGGACTATATGTCAAAATGCACCTGCAATAAAAACGTTACCATTATAGGAGGAAAAAATTAATTCACAGATGAAAATGTTCTATTTTAGCTAATCAGAGCATACAAGCTCTTGATTTCAAGTCTTTGAAAGGCTTGTCTGTCTGTTTTAATTGTCCTTTCTTCACTTGGAGCATTTTTGTGCACTTTTCTCTTGTTTTTTACACCTTCGGTTACACATTTTTATTCCCATTCAAACAAGTTTTAGCTCAGCCAAATTCCCTAAAAACACATTTTCCAATGTATTTTCTTAATACTCCATCTATCCCTCTTCTCTATCCCATGCTTCTCTCTAAATAGGATTTTAAACATGAAGCCTGTAGTTTTTGGCGTCAGCTATGATCCCCATGCTGAGTTAAGGCCACAATCAACGTCTGATGAATTCCACTCTGCTGGCTGGCAATCCAGCATTAATTAAAAATTAGTCATCGTGCTCAGCAACCCATGTGCTCCCACCATTAGGAAAGCTCTTAGAATTTGACTCCCTGTTACCCAAACTGATAAAAACACTGGAGATTCAATCATCTGCCTGGCAAAGAACTAATGCTTCACTTTTAAAATCTTCTTTTTGTATATTTGAGCTCACACTTCCCTTCTTTTTCTGATCGTCTGCCAAACTGACCTTTCTTTTGTCCATCTGTAGATTGGTTGGTGCTCGTTTAATAATCATTTCAAGATACCTGTTCAGTAACACAGATCAGACATTTTTTCCTAACCTGGGACCTAGTCTGGACTATACGGATAAAAAAACCCCACAAATTTAAGAAAAATTGAGTGTAACCCTGATATTAATCACCAGGGGGGGAAATCCATTAAAGGCTAAATATATATTTCTATTTCTGTGCTAGAAAAACTTAAATTCTCTGTATAAATCATAAAAATAATTAAACTAAGTGTACGCAAACAAAAAATATGTGCAAATTCTATAAATGAGTGTATTTGTCCTTGATTTGAGCAGGGACATTTAAATTATCTGCCAATGGAATATTTTTTTTATGACTCATCTCCATCATTTTATTTCAATATCTAATTATCATATTTCAGGGGTCAAAATTCTCCATTCAATTGGCACATAATCTTATTTACATGCTCAAATTAAAGACAAATACACAAATTTCAAGAACATTTTACTTAGCTTTACCTTGTTTTTTGCAGTATGGGTCAACACACCGGTACGGTTGAGACAGGTCCCTCTTGTCTCTCTTAAAAGTATATATTCATGTAATACACTTAAAAAAAAGACCAAACATACATTTGATTATGATAAAATAAAGCTATATACACCAAGCCTCCATCTTAATAGTGTTTTTGAGCCGAAAGATAATTCGCTCTCGGGTGAAATTAACAAGTATAAACAGATGTGGCGCCATCTAGTGACAGTATCGCAGAACTATCATAATGCCGGTTTGCTTAATTAATAAAACAGTATTTAATTATGCCGGACAGAGCCTGACCCTCTGCAATGCCTCGCAGTAAAGCGACAGCTCTACGTTATCAAAGACCAACCATTATTACATTAATTAAATAAACTGATTTACAGCAACTTTAATCAAACGAGGAATTCACACCAAAGCGTTGCATCTTCACTTTATATAGACCACAACTGAATGATTTCAAAGTGAAAAGAAGGTATTAAAAAGGAGGCTATGTCCCCTGTGTCGTTGCGTGTAGCTTATGATAATTTCCAGAATTTCATTATGGTTACATAATGTCAATAACGACTTGTGATTGTTTAATCTTGTCTGATGTCCCAAATTATCAGTACGGACAGCTGTAGGTATTAAAAAGCTTAACGAGCTTCAGTCAGATTTAGTGTTGTGAACATCATGCTCTCAGAACCAGTTATAGTCTAATATTTACCCTTTACCAACAGCCCAAAATCCTATTAAGCAACTGGTAAATAAATACTCACGATTTTTATACTGACGTTTTACATTTTACACTTCCAAACACCCTTAAAGATAGACAGTTAAATACTATCATGATTTTTGACCTTTTACATTAATTACATTAGCCTGGTGTTATCAATACTATGCTGTAGACTACAATTACTTCACTCCAAATTAAAATTGTGACAGAGCTATGATGTCTGTTTAACTGAGTTTATTTAATCTCAAAATAGTGAAATTAATTATATTCAGGAGCTTTTTGGTTTGCCTTTGAGTTAAAATCCAAGCAAAAAAATGAGAGAAGCTGAGGGTTCACAAAGCCAATGGAATATACTTATTTATTAGACAATAATCCTTCAACGCGAGTTAGTTTTTGAGTTTTCTGGGGCTGTTTGGACCAGGGATAACATGGTTTTAAAAACTTTTGTGAATAATTAAAACTGGGAGATGACTACTGCCTGGCAATTAAATAATTTCAATAATGTATTGAGGGAAGAAAAATTAAAAGGTTGGCTTCAAAATTCAAAAAGCCAGACAATGTAACAGACGGGACCTTGATTTATGTCAGCATTTGTACAAGATGGTGAAAAGACTGCAAATAGCAATAGGAGCTTAATTTGCATTATTTTCTGGTCATGCTCAAATTTATTTACATTTGTTACCAATAGTGCAAATATCAATATTTTGCTAGTTCATTCAGAAAAACTCACACGGAAAGAAAAGATTAGAATTTATTAGAAGAATTTTATTGATACAACATTCAAATAATTTCAATAATGTATTGAAATTATTGCAAAGTTACTTCATTTATCCTGCAAAGTTATTTTATTATCCTGCAAAGTTACTTTATTATCCTGCAAAGTTACTTTATTATCCTGCTAAGTTACTTTATTATCCTGCAAAGCTACTTTATTCTGAAATCCACTGCATTTCACTGAAATTCTTAAACTGTATGCAAATGAAATTTCGTTCTGTACGCACTCTGTGCATACAAAATGACAATAAAGTTTGTCTAAGTCCAATATTTTAAGACTTTGGAGCTCAGACCTCGGCAGGAAACATTAACGCTGAATTATACTTTAATATGTATAAGCACGTGTATGAGAACAGGGATGTTTCCCCCAGGCCTGAAACTGGTGGTGGAGTGGAAACAGACAAAGATGGTTCAGTCCATAGACGCTGGTTGGCGAGATGATCTGTTTGGCCGTATTGGTGGGATCCAGTAGACGGCGTAAGCTGGTACCAGTACTTCACTCAGGGACCCAGAAAGATAGATGTCCAACTTGGATAAACCCAGGTTTGCATGAACCTGTTCATGATGAGCAAGCATGAAGCTCAAGATCCACAGAGACAACGGATTGACTCACCAACGCTTCGAACGGCGTTAACAGCTCCTGATGGAGATGGATAGGAGTGTCAGTGAGAGTTTGGATGATACTGAGTGGCACATGGCTTAATGAAAGGAGTGCTCTGGTGCAAGCTCACATGGTTTAATTTACCAATTACATTATTATTGGTGAATAACAATTGTTATAATGATAATAATAATAATAATAATAATAATAATAATAATAATAATAATAATAATAATAATAATAATAATAATAATAATAATAATAATAAATTAAAACATGAAAGCTGAGAATGCAACCAAAAGTTACTAAAAGGTGATGCTGTAAATATGGGACACCAAACTCCAGGCATTTGCGCCTAACGAAAGGACTGCTCGAGACAAATGTGGTGATATCAAAGTGAAGGGAGCAAGAATAAATCAGTAGAAACATCTCACAGCAGGAGAAGTTGAAGATCTAACAAACTGGCACCCTATTGTAGCGATTTAAACTGTTCTGTATGTGAGCGATGTCTGCTTGTCGTTCCTCAAAATTGCAAAATCCTTGCATACAACAAAGATGATAATTCAGAAAAGAAAATCTTGCAACATTCAGCTACGCTGTGCTTTCTGCTCCAGTTCTGACCAGCATTATTAACCTGATGTGCACAAGCATGTATCAGCATATTCCTGCCAACATGTCACCAGAATATTTTAAATTACATTATTGCAAGATATGCACTGAATTTCTGACTAATTTCCACATAATCAGCCATTATAATCTGTGATTTATTCTGGAGAGTTCAGCAACGTAAAAAGGCGAGTAAAGTAGCTGTGAAAATATTATTCAAATGTGAATCTGTCTCCCTGCTCAAAAAGGCCCCTCTACCAATAAAAGTTAACTTCTTTGTAATTCTACACTTCGATCTATGGAAGGTAGGGGCTCGGAGTTTCATCATCACCTAATTTGCATATTTGTTCATACATTTGATGACCCAGGCTGTAGGAAAGAGAAGGTTTTTCGAAGACAGAAGAGTGATTAAAAACAGTGATTAAATGTGTTTGAAACTACAAATGACCTTTATGAAATGATTTCTGAATTTTAATTGCCTAAATCCACACTACAGTACATGAAACAAACTGAACTAAAAAAGGCAGTTAACAGAGGCACACAAAGTGAACGAGCTGAATAAGTAATTGAAGCTGCGTGTGAATCATATTCAGGGAAATATTTTAGTGCAACAGTTTCTGAGTCAAAATAGACTACTTTAAAAACTATATTTACGTCACATTTATTACTCACTTTGTTATCCAGGGTGGGATTACCAGCACTTTTGTGCATGCACCATTCATCTGGAAACGGAGCGGGTTAGGATTAGGGCAGCAGCTGTGTTGGGCCTGTGAGACAGCGCTGAGGGAAGTATTAACGCTCGTGGCAGCTCTCTCTGCTGCCAGTGACTGCAGAACCATTGGTGCTTTCATGTATAGTCACCATTATCACAGAAAAAGTGAAAAAGTTGTTTTTGCTAGTTGCTTTGTGAAAGAAAGTCGCAGGAGGTGTCTGAAAAGTCACTAAATAACTAAATAAAGCAACAAATGGTTAATGGTAAATGGCTTGTACTTGTATAGCGCCAGTCAGCACTTTTCATGGTATTCTGCATCCAATCAGATTAATTCATCACAACAGTCCATCAAAATCAAACCTCTGACAGAACTCCTGTCATTCAAACACGATGCAAATGCAAGAGTCAGACAACAACAACTACAAGTAAGGAGACGATGCACAAAATTTGGTCTGTTATTTACAAAACAGTCATTTCACGAGGCGTTCACTGGCGGGAAAAATGCAGATTAAAGAAGTTGGACTGGAGCGACCGACTTAAAAGAATGTATTTTTAAGTAGAGTTTATATTTGTTTTTTTTATCACCAGACGCCTCTGGTTTTGTGGGCTCTACAAAAGTATATTTGTCCATTAATTTAATAATAATGATCAGAGAAAGGTTAGAAACATATGCAAATGCATTATGTTTGTACATGTTAGAGCTTTTAGAAGAAACCACTATAGGCCATTAAACTCCTGACTACATCTGTACCTAATGAGTTTATACAAAAAAAAAAAATGACATAGCTTAGTTTATATGAGACTCCATGATTTACTAACAACAAAAGGATGATGTAATCGGAAAAATATACATATAAAAAGGAAGCGGGTGCGATCAGAAGATGAATGCGGAGCTCGCTGTGAGGCACATTTTAACACTGACCTATTAGCTACAGCGCTGCTCATTTTCTATTCATGCAGTAGATTTTAATTGTGCTGCTTGTTCAGAAATAATTTACCTTCTGCTGCTCTCCATGTACAGTCCCCCCCCCCCCTTCCTCCTCCTTTTTTCAATTAACACAATACAGCTGCTGAAGCTCCGTGGGGAAGTTTGTTCTCACCTTCCAGAAATTGTATTCCTTCCCTATTACTTTTTCCATCCCTTACCATTCTTATTTAGACAAGCAACACCTAAACTACCAAGGCCTGGCCGTCGCTACTTTCTCATTTGATTCCTGCCACACATCCGCCCTCAATTACCGTGTGAAAGCAGAGCGGCAAAAAAAAAAAAAGCAGCCCAGGTTCGGGTATTGTAATATGTATTGTATGCCTGCACATGTTGAGCATCTGATAAACTCCTTATATATTCATTACTGTCAGGACCTCTTGGCGGTTAATAACTATGGAAATAGACGTGCTGAATTTGATATGTTTTCTACTCGTGTCTGTTATTTATTTCCCCCCTTTTCCCGACTCTGGGTTTTTGTGGGTGTTTTGTTCAAGCTGAGCGTACATTAATGCATTCGTGTGTGTTTTCGTAAAGGGTGAATTTTTGAGGATTCCTGCCAATAAATGCTGTCCAGAGTGCGTCGCCTCATCCCAGGACTCCTGCCAGTACGAGGGAGTTACCTACGGAGTGAGTAAAGTCAAAAGCATTGCTTTTTCTTTCCTTCTCTCCAATCGTTAAACCCATTTACAGTTAATAAGCACACCATGCCTTATGAAAGCATTCACAACCCCTACATTTGTGATTAATACTATTTGAGTGGGATTTTTGTGACAAACCAGTACCAAAATAAAATAGCTGGAAGGAAATAACATCACATGTACTTATGTTAAAAAGCTATTACACAGGGTTAGGGAAAACATTTTTTTTTAATCCCTTTGTTTCTTGTACCTATGGGCTTTTGGAAACCGTTCAGCTCATTGTGCAGAACGTGGTTTGGGTTGCCAACGGTAAAGCTGGCTTTTCGTGCCATCTGCTACTCACATACAGCAGATAGTGGAAGACTTTTCATTTTGTTGGCCACTTTTACCGTCCTAAATAAAGATGGATGGGGCTAAATCCAGGAAGAACCCTGAAAGAAGACCTGAGACTGGGGTAGCGGTTCACCTCCCAGCAGGAGGACCGCCATGCAGCCAGAGCTACAGTGGGATGGGTTAGATAGAATCATTTTCATGTTTTAGAACGGCCTAGTCAAAGTCCAGACATGAAAACCAAAGGAGAACCTGTGGCAATATGTGAAAACTCATGTTCACAGATGCTCTCCATCCAGTCTGACTGAGCTTGAGCCTGAGGAAAGAAGAATGGACAAACATTTTACTGTCTTGATGTTGAAAGCTTGGGATTTGGGATGTATTGACCTGGATTCAATCTGTATGATTTATTTGAATTTACTTCGTTTTTGAATTGGCACTATGTAAATAATCTGAATCGGCATTCACCTGCACACCACACTTTTCAGATTTGTATTCATGGAAAACGTTGCGAAACTTTCATCCCTTTTATTTTACTTCACAATTACGCTGTGCTGCGCATTTGTCTGTCCTTAAATGGAAATTCAAATAAAATATGCGAGAAAAAAGAATTCAGGTTTTCTAGCTGTATCATGGAAATTCATTTCAATGGATATTTCTACTGGCTTTTTATCAAAACTTTAAGAGATAATTTTAAATTGGTTTAGTTCAAATATTTTGCCAGCACTTTCTGACTTTTCCATTTTAAAATAACATTGCCTGCGAGTCAAAAGGCTGTTGGGAAACAAAGTTGGAGCGAAGAGCGTGACCTCGACCTTATCAGACACATCTGGGCTGACCTGAAGGTCAAACAGAGGCTCTTCTACTGAGCTTAATTTTATCTTAAAAATGTAAAAGATACTGGATTTTAACATCAGTAATGCTGGTGAGGATTCTCAGTTATCCAGGTCAAAAAAAAGTTAAAAAATAAAACAGCTGGACTTTTTTCCAAAGTTTGAAGATGTTTCGCTTCCCATCCAGAAAGCTTTCTCAATTCAAATGTCTGGAGTAGTGAGGAGTTCCAAGGTTTATATTATTGCCCAAAAAGGCATGATTATGGCTTAGATAACATGCAAATTAAACGGAAACTGGTCCATCTAAGCCATCTAAGCCATAACAAGGCCTTTTTGGGCAATAATATAAAGCTTAGAACTCTACATCACTCCAGACATTTGAATTGAGAAAGCTTTCTGGATGGGAAGCGAAACATCTTGAAACTTTGGAAAAAAGTCCAGTTGTTTTGTTTTTTCAACCTTTTTTATATGACCTGAATAACTGAGAATCCTCACCAGCATTACTGATGTTAAAATTGGTCCATTCATCATTTTTTTTTTTATCTTTATTCTTTCGTGGCTAGAGATAAAATGAAAAGTTTGGATTTGTTTTAATAATAATAATAATAATAAAAGTTTAGTTTTTAAAACTAAATGTAAGGTCCCTCACGGACACTATAGACGCAGCATAAAGCAACAGTTAAAATGCATCAGAATTACAGAAAGCGTGATTTCCTCTGAGTCTTGATTTAAACAGAGGGAGAGAGTCAATATTACAGATGTCAGGTGGGAGGAGGGAAGAGCAGAACGGCTGAATGCTCGTCTCCCCGCGGTGCGGAGACGGCTGGAAGGCACGCTGAGGTGGACAGGGGGACGACCTGAGGGAACGGGAGGGGGTGGAAGACGTGCAGAAGATCTGACAGATAAAGGCGGGGCGGCGTTGAATGTGTATTTTGAATTCTGCTCTTGATTTAACCAGAGAAGCCAGTGCAGCTGCTGATGTGGTGGAAAGAGAGGGTTCGGGTGATGATGCGGTCTGCTGAATTTCTAACCATCGGAAGCTTACGAAGGGATTTGTGAGAGAAGACTAAGAAGGAGAGTGTTACAGCAGCGAGTGTGTGAGATGACGAGGCTGTGAGTAAGGATATGGGTGAGGGAGGGGCAGAGGCCATCTATGCTGCATAAGTGAAAATATGCAGAACGAGTAAAGTCCCCGACGTGAGCCATCCATTCAGCCATTTTTATGTCTTGCTACAGATTCTTGTTTGGATTGACATCTGGATTAAGGCGTCTAACAGCTAAGCTTTGATCCAAACCATCCGTTGCAGCTCTGGCTACATGTACAGAGTCATTGCCCTGCCGGAAGGTGATCAACCATCCAAAACTCAAACTTTTTTTCAGCCTCCAACAGGTTTTTTTCCAGAATTGTCCTGTAATTGTCCAATTCATCTCCATATAAACTTATCTTTTCCAAACGACTCTGACCAGCTTCCCTGTGCATGCTGCAGACAAATATTCCCTCAACATAATGCTGCCACCACCATATCTTACCATGGGGGATGAGATTGAAGGTGATGTTTATTGTTAGGTGTATTCGTCGTTTAGGCTGTGCGTCTGCATTGATGGGGCGTTTTGGGAACCCGAAACTGGGTCACAAAGATGATAAATTAAAAAATGTTGTACAAATTTAATTTTTCTATATGCACGCGCAAAGCACATCTTTTTTTTTTTTTTTAAATCATGAGATCATAACATCGCCTCTCGCTGTAACCCACATGCGCCTCACTCTCACAAATAACAATAAAGATGGCGGCGTTCAGTGTTGAAGCAAATATTGGCTTTGTTACGACCGACAGTCAGGGACAACAGATGAAAAATAGCCTTTTGGGTAATTCTGGTGCGTTTGCAGCAGTGCTAATTAATTTTTTTTTAATTTTATTTATTTATTTATTTGAATTAGGACAATGCACATTCATCAACATGTCAGCATAAAGCATCAATGTAAATATGCCAGAATTAGCACAACAGCTAATTTGAATCCGCTGTCCTAAGGCAGGTAAAAACACAGGTAATGTACACCGTCCCTGTCAAATAAATGAATACAATAAATAGTAGCGTCCTCAGACTCTTCCTTTCTAAAGAGCCCGATCTACACGCCATGTCTCCTGCCAAACCAACACAAATATCACGTTGAAGATGTGTAAATTGTGTGTCTGATCCCCGCCGTGGTGCTGTGTTTACTTCACATGAGTTTTCTGTGCATTTCTGATGTTTTCTGGATGTTTCTCTTCTGAGACCAGAAACAGGATGGCTGGACTTTTATACTGAGGTCAAAATACATTGGTTTTGTTGGATTTTATTTAGGGTATCAAGTATAAAAGGGAGCAGAATGCTAAAGCATGCCATATTTTAATTAATTGAATATGTGGCATTTACTATTTTCCCACCACATTACAATTATGCACCATTTTGTGTTGGTCTATCACAAAAAATCCCAACATAATACTTTTACAGTAAGGTTAGAAAAATATTGAATAGCTATTTTTTGCCTGCAATAACAGAAATGTGTCTTCCCGTTTCCAGCAGTAATTCACTGCCTAACGAAACGCTCTTTTATTTATTTACCAACAGAAATTGAGTTGTATTTAGAAATATTTCCTGACATCTCTGACATTCTTCTTCATAGCAAACTTGTTTCCTGAGACTTTTCCACCTCTCGCCTCACACACAAGCATCACTCCCTTGTTTATCTTCAATCAAGTGTCCTTCAGCTTTTTGGCAGCCAATTTAGACAGTACAAGTTCTCCAGAGAAACAAGTCTTTCTCTTGGCAGCGCTTACAGATTCTGCTGGCACTGCTGCTCTGGTAAAGTGGCGCTTCACACGGATCCAAGCAGCTGGGGGAGGGCTTGTGCTGAGAAGTCATGGCTTTTTTGAGGATTTAATCTTTTTCCACTGAAGGACTATGAATATTTTTAAACTGCTGAGACTCATGTACGCCGAGACAGTTGTTGGAAACTATTTCGGAGACATCAAAAGGCTTGAATCCAGTAATAGTATTTTGTGCTTTAAATGATCAGATGTTCACAGAAGACTGATCATTCACTAGTTTTATTTTAGCACACATGCATAATTTAAATGTTCTCTCTTCAAGGATAAACACAACAGTAACATGTTTGTGGAGGTTGGAGTTGGAGTGAACCTTAATAGACCTTCATCATTATAAAATTTCAGCCAAAGAGAAGGCTTAGAGATGTCATTCAGAAGTGAATCGATAAAAAAAAAATCCAAATTTAGGCACTTCATCTATGACCTGTCAGAAGGTTTCTTCCAGTTAAAAAGGAGATCTTCAATTTCAGTAGTACCATGTACAAATTAAAAAAGAACGGGTCCCAGAACTGATCCTTGAGGCACACCTTGAGGGTGGGTGGGTGTGGGAGGATCTTATTTTGAAAGAAGGAGATGAATCTACTGCAGATATCATTGGTAGGGTCAATAAGTGATGTTGCTTTTTATGCCACTTTTGAACTATTACCTTCTTCCTCTCTGAGTGGCCTTTCAGCTTATGTGAATACAAAACATGTTTCACTGTGGAAAATGACTCTCTCTACCAGTCTCAGTGAGCATCTTCACAAGGTCTTTTAGTTTTGTTTTGGGACTGATTTCTACATTTTGTACCAACATATATTTTCTGGGACACAGAAACGGTCTCCTTCCTGAACAGCATTATGGCTGGGCATACTTATGTACAGATGAATGTGGCACCTTCAGGTATCTGAACACTGCACCCATAAATGAACCAATGAACCAGACTTGTGGATGTCAGTTGCTGATATCTTGGCTATTTTCTTTTGATTTTCCATTTGCTGATTAAATGTCTATTAAAATTTACAAAGCCATGGCACCATCAAGCAGCCCAAGGTTTTGGAAACTGTTAACTGGTATATTTCCCTCTCAATTTTCTAGCATTTAGTGAATAGAAATAATGTTGGTAATCCTAACTGACTTAAAACAGTAAAGGTTAATTCTAGTTTAATGTCAGAGAGAGAAAAAAATAATGTCTTCTAATTGTGTAATGCAGATGTTCGATTTTAACTGTGTATTTAACTAAGGGTGTATATAACTTTGTAGTAAAATTAAGTTTTAGTTGATGGTCAAGATGTTCACAGCGACTGTTAGACTCAATGGAACCAAGCCGGCAAAACTGTCTTTAGCTGATTTCTTGTTGTTCAAAGTTAAATTAGCTGTTTTGAAACGTGCCTCTCCATGTTCAAACATCTCTATTTTAATACCTTAATACTCTTAATATTATCATTGTGTTATAAATATAATATTGGTTTGTGTCAATGTATGCCTCGGGTATGTACACCCAAGAATTTTAGAATGTAGGCCTAAAGGAAATCTGGGAAGAGCATCAAGAAGTTTACTGTTAGCTCAATGCTAACTGTTAGCATAGTTAGCTTTTTGCCTTGAGAAATAAAGATAAAAAACTTTTTTTTTTCCTTGATTGATGATTATCTGATATTGATACGTCAACAGATAGTTATGTCAATCATGGAACAGAATAAAATGTATGGTTTATGCCAATGTATGTCAGCCTTGGGTATCCCATCCATCCAGTATGTACAAAGGAAATCTGGTTGAAGCGTCAACAAATTTACCACTAGCCAAAAGCTAAAGATTAGCATACATAGCTTTTATGGCTAAGCAATAAACATAAATGTCAAAAATTATTTTCAGCTGATGTTCCTGTTGCATAAACTAAAATCAGTTACTTTTTGGTTTTCAAATCAGCATTTATATTCACATCTTATTTTAATCTGTATTTGTAGTTTTTAACACTTTTTGTGTTGCTTTTTTTTTAGACTTTACCCCTGTTGCCCATGTTGACAATTTTATATTAATATTTAAATTTTGTGTATTTATTTCTTGTATTTATGTATTTCAAATGGTAAAGGACAGGTAGGCTATACAGCTTCCTCACATTGATATAAAATTTATAGTGTAGCCTACATGAAATTAACTTGTGGATTCAATCCACTGTCTACACCATAGTTTAATCAGTCATATAAATAATTAAATGTAAGGTTTATTAGAGTGTAAGTCTGCCTGAAGATTATAAGTCAGGATTTTTATACTAAAAGGAAGTCTAGGAAAAGTCTTGTTAACTATTTCACCGTTAGCCAAAAGCTAGAATAATCTTCTTTTAGCTCAGGGCAGTTGAGATGTGAAGACTCCTCAGTTCAAATTGAAATTAGACAGCTACACTTTCCATGTTCATGCTTTGCTTTAATCTATATTTCTCTGCTTTTTTAGATCTTGTGTCTTCTTTTGAGCCTTTACTACTCCTATCTCTGGCTGTAGGGTACCTTTCCTTTTCCTTTAGCGTCACAAAATATTGTATCCTCTAAGTTGTCCTTTTCGTTGTTTCTCCTTCGTTTTAGATTTAAATTATGAAAGGTAACAGGCCTCAAATTAACTTAAAAAGAATAGGTAGATATACAGCATCTAAAAAGTAATGAATAACTTGTGGATGGCATGTATGAAGCTCTGTCCCTGTCAAAGCGGATTCAATCTGCAGATTGGGTGGCAGAGTTTGTAGTTTCAGGCTCCTGGAATCCGTAATTTAACATGCTAATACTAGTTTTATCTTGCTTTGTACTCTTATCCGTTCCTATTGCATTGGAAGTTTTTTTTTTGATAATTTCTATCCTGATAATGTTTACCTCTTGTTTATATATCCATCCATCCATCTCCCTTATCCCTGTTGGGGTTTCGAGGGGTGCTGGTGCCTTTCTCCAGCTCTCTTGTTTATAAAAATAAATTGAATTAAATGAAACTTTATTTATGGCTTATACCAGGACATATCAGCCTCAGGTGCATGTATACATTAAATGTTGTTTGTTAAAAGGACCTCATGGGAGTTTTTACCGACAACTTCAAAGTTAGCTCTAAGCTAATGGTTCAATTTACCATTGAGCTTAAGTTGCTGATGTTCACGCACTCAAACTGAAATACTGAAATAGTTTTTTTTTTTCTTTTTTTAGAATATGAATGTGCTTCCTTATTACTTTAAAAATAAGTATGGCTTTTTATGATCTCTTTTAGCCGCTCTTCACCCATCCTACCCACCCAGGGACTGTTTTCTCCACTGTCACTCAGGCTTTCGGGATCCTCAGAGAGTCTTTTTCATCTAACTGCCTCTTCTTCCTCGTGACTTGTTCCTCCCTCAGGTTGTGTTTCTCATTGTAATTCTCGTTTTTTTTCTCTTTCTTCTTTTTCTGTATTTGTTTGCTTCCCACAGCACGGCAGCCAGTGGAGTCCCTCGCCCTGTTCGGTGTGTTTTTGCTCCAGAGGCAGCGTGTCCTGCCACACTCGGCCCTGCCCGGATCTCACCTGTCCGGGTGACCAGAACCCGTTCATCCCAACGGGGGAGTGCTGCCCAAAGTGTGGCGGTAATGGAGGTGAGGGCTGCTTCAGACCACCCTGCATATAAAGAGTTTAATACAGAGTGCAAGACACTGTGCGCCATTCAGTGTTGCCGGTACAACTCCTCACCAAGGAATGGGTTAAACGAAGAGACGAATTTCCTGTCTGTGGGACAATAGAAGGAAATATCTGTACATTTTTTAATTATTTAAGGATAGTATTGGCATCATTGTGCTTGGTCAGCAAGCTGGCCTGACCTGAACTCCATAGATGAGCAACACCACAGCCATCGCTGCAGTCAGGCCCGTATTAAGACAATGTGGTGCCCCTGGGCACTATACCTCAAAGCCCCCCCCCCCCCCCCTTACCCGTGCTGTCCTCCAGTCAAAAACATCAGAGTTAATCAAGGGGATTTCTGTAATGTAATTTACTATTTACTAACTTACACAACTACATGTAGGCATATGAGCAGTGAGCAATATTCAAATATCTCATTTTAAAATGTCGAAATCAAAAAAAATCTTGATTTATTTATCATTTATTATTATTGTGTCATCAGTGTTCACAAAACGAATAATGCATGGCCTTTCAACAATTTCAAGTAAATAATATAACAATTTATGAAAAATATATTTTTAAAGCATGTGTCATGTGGTGCCCCCCCCCCCCCCCATGGTTGGTGCCCCTGGGCCTTATGGATAATCCGGCCCTGGCTGCAGTCATGATGCACCTTGGCTTCCTGAACACCCCAGCAGACCCACAGACTGATTGCCTCCATGTCGCACTGCATTGATGCAGTAATTCATGGAAAAGGAGCCCCAACCAGGCACTGAGTGCAGATACTGTACATGAAGGCCAGTAGGCCCACATGTCTGCATTAAAATAAGTTTATTTGTCTGATGTTATATGGAAACTGTCTGAGTAACAGAGTTCTGTTTTTTCATCAGCCTTCATCAAACCCAACAGAAGTAAATTATTGGAATATATCGTTCTGTGTATACTATGAGTTTCGCTTTCTGAGTTATGTTACAGTTAATGGTAAACCTAAATAATTTAAACACCCGGTGGTGATGATATCACTTATACATAAAAACAATAGAATTAACAAATGGTCGGAAAACTTTATCCTTACCATAATTGCATGGCTAGTTTTGTATTTTAGTTTTACCGGACCGTGTTTATGACAATGTGCTCTGGTGAAAATACACAACAAAATCTAGAAAATGTGAAGTTTGAGCCTCCAGCCAAAACAAAATTTATTTATTTATTTATTTATTTATTTATTTATGCAGACATGGAAAACCGGAATCCCATCTGAGACGGATGTTGTCTTGATATTCCAGTGATTTTTAATTTCACTGACTTTATGGGACAAAATGACTTTTATAAAACACAGGGATCATTAAGGGAAATTTACTAAACAGTGCTTTAATATTCCCGAACCCCAAATGTCTGAACTAACTCAATCACTGTGATGCACACAGAGCGGCAGATCCATGCTGGAACTTCAATATTAGATCTCTAACGATGTCTTGGAGCGACAATGATTTATCTCACTGTTTAGCTGCTAATTGGTTAATTCTCTTTATGTCCTGACTCTAAATCAGCGATCTCTCAGGCAAGCAATGCTTAAATGGTCGTCTTATTACCCGACGGCCATCTTTGCTGTTTGCTCATTGAGTTTATTTGTTGTGTGTCAGAGTCCTGCTCCTGGCAGGGGGTGGTCTACAGGGACGGTGAGGAGTGGGAGCCCGGCATGTGTTCCCGATGCGTCTGCAGCAGCGGGAAAGCCCAGTGTTCAGTGGTGGAGTGTCAGCAAGTGGCCTGCAGACCCGTGAGTTTCACCCCCAGCATACTTTCATCTTTTTGTTTTCCCATGTTCAAGGCCGCACAGGCTTTGTGTCTGTTCTCCTCAGCTGAATTGTATGGATTCAGGAGAGGAATGGTGCATAAATCCCAAATTTCACGACACAGATTAGAGGAGAGCTAAAAGTAATGACAGAGAGAATAATCGGTAAACAAAAAAAAAACATATAAATGTTGCTTCCAGCGGACTAAAGAAGAAAAACTGCAGATTAAATTCCTTTAATTACAGGCATGGACAAACCCGTTGGTACCCCTCTGTTAATCAAATGAAATCTCACTATTGTCACTGAGGTAACTTGAAACTGACAAAAGTAAGAAATATAACTTTACTGAAAATTAACCAATGAAAGTCAGAAATTGCTCTTCAATTTTGGTTGAACAGATTAATTTAAGAAACAAACTAGTGAAACTGGCCTGGACAAAAACGATGGTACCCCTAGAAAAGATTGAACATATGTTGACCATCGGGACATGTTAAATTGAGATGTGTCCTCTAATTAGCATATTATGATATTAGCTATTTTTGGTACTTTTGTGTGTTTATGTAGTAATGAATATTAGTTTATTATAGGGCTGGGCAAGTTAACGCGTTAATTTTGCGTTAATTCATTAGACTATTAACGGCGATATTTATTTTATCGCGCATTAACGCATGTTGCTCACATCATGCTTTCAGTCAGTGTCAGTCAGCACGCGCGCTGACTGCAGCGTGCTGTCACGGCAGCACTCTCTCGCTCCCCCTCCCCTCTCGTACATGGCTCAGCGGCGCCAGCCAATCAGCACGCAGGCTCAGCCTGGCCCGCGCACTCAGCTCTCACACAAACTTAACACACAAACAGCTGAGAGAGACCGCAGTAGCGAAAAAACATGAACGGGGAAGTAGCACCGTTTGGCTTTATTTTAATACCGTAAATGAAATCAAGCTGTATGTTTTGTAAAAAGCCGGTTCATTTCAGTGGAAACACAACAAATTTATCTAAGCACGTGAAAAAACATGAAAACGTCGAGCCCCAGAAACGGAGAGAGGAGACGAAACTTCTCTCACTGCCCCGACAGACCCACAGACGTCTCTGACTCAGGCGTTTCAGTCCTCCAGGGAACATCCAGGTAGATCAGTGGATGGATGGATGGATGGATGGATGTTACTGGAGCCCACACATAACATGTAATTAAGACCTTGAAAGAACCCAGTACATATATTAAAAAGTGTTATTTAAGATAAGATAACATTAGCTAATCCTTTTTTTATCCCACGACGGGGAAATTTATAGGATTAAAGCAACAGGCAGGTGCACACAACACAGACAAAATTACATAAGAATTGAAATATATAAGAGGTGGATTAGCGAAGAAACACTGAACATAACATTATTATTATTATTATTATTATTATTATTTAATTGTAATAATAAAATAAAAACCACAAAACCCAAAAGGTCAACAGTTTCATGATACATCAAGCTTAGGGACTGGCTAATATACAGCAGGTCAAAAAAGGCCATATTTTGGCTGCAGTGCTTGCTGTTCTCTTATGAAGAAAAGATCAACTAGTGCACTAAATTCAATAGATGGGTTGAAAATATCCAGTATAAAATAAGTGCTACAAATGTTACAACACATTTGTTCATATGGCAGCAGAACATTAAAATAAAAGTGCTCTTTACCCTACTTTTGAATTCATTCTTGGAGTTTGTAAATACAATGCGATTAATCGCGATTAATCGCGATTAATCAGGGCGATTAATCGCGATTAAATATTTTAATCGATGCCCAGCCCTAGTTTATTAATAACATCTCCAAAATGTTCAATATAACATATTTATTTCTCAATATATAAACTTGTTTGGATCTACAAATGAACTTTATTAAATAATTTATGAATCTTAATACATTCCCTGAATCCACAGCTCATAAAACTATTTACTTTTATCAAAACAACAAAATATTAAGTTACAGGTACCATAGTTTCTGACCAGGCCTGTTGCATAAGTTTATTTTAAAAATGTATTCTGTTGAACCATAATTGAAAAGCAATGTGGTTAATTTTCAGTGATTTTCTTTTTATTAATACTTTTGTCAGTTTCCAGTTATTTCAGTGAGCATTGTGGGATTTTCTCTGATTAACAGACGGCTATTCTTAAACATACGGTTGTTTGTTAGCACACTGGAAGGGGAACCATGGCCATTTCCGACTATTCTTTTGGGGGGGGGGCATCAATCGACAGAGAGAAATATTACCCACTTCTCGATGTGGCTGTCCTGGGTTCCAGTCGTGGCCTTTTCAGAAGCTGCACTGCAAAAAGGGAACTCAAAATAAGTAAAATTTTCTTAAAATTTGTGTATTTTTCCTTGATTTGAGCAGCTAAATAAGACTATTTGCCAATGGAATAGGATTTTTGCACTTAAAATAAAAAAAAAATTCATCTCCATCATCTTATTTTAAGTGCAGCATATCTAATTACCTTTTTATAGGGGTAAAAATACTCATTCCATTGGCAAATGGTCTTATTTAGCTGTTCAAATACAGGAACAATATACTCTGGTGAAGGTTCTCAGTCATCCAGGTCATGGTCATTCCAAAAAAAGTAAAAAACAAAGCAACTGGACTTGTTTTCCGTAGTTGAAGACGTTTCGCTTCCTCTCCAGGAAGCTTTCTCAATTCGGCCTTACAAGGCCTTTGTTGGGCAGTAGTATAAAGCCTGGTACTGCACATTACTCCAGACTTTTTGAATTGAGAAAGCTTCTGGGAGAGGAAGCGAAACGTCTTCAACTATGGAAAACAAGTCTAGTTGCTTTGTTTTTTACTTTTTTTTGGAAAGAACAATACACTCATTTAAAGAAAATTGTACTTACTTTAAGTTCCCTTTTTGCAGTGTAACGTGTCCGGTGATTACTGAGCTGAAGGAAGCTATTTTTTTTTTTTACCTTTTACCACCACTGTACCTGATCTGGCTGTTTTTCTCCTCCTTCAGCATGAGAACCTGGTGATCCAGCCGGGCCGCTGCTGTCCTCAGTGTATGTCCAACCCGTGTCTCTCTGCTGGAACACAGTACCAGGTAGGCGCTTTCTCTCTGAGCCTCACTTTGTTTTAAAAGCAGCTTACATCTGTCCTCTTCACTCGTTCTGCTCGGCTGTTTGTTTCCTCCTGCTGTGTTTTCAGTGCAGCGCTGAAGCTGATCCCTCACTTTGATCACATCCTGTGTCTCACTCCGTCTAACGCTTGGATGCAGCCACTCTAGGCTGTGAGAATCAGGGTGTAATCTCTGGGAGAGGGAATTATTTACCTAAAGGATCTGCAGGATCATGGATATTTCATTGATATCAGCCAAATACAGAGTTACAGAAGATTCTCAGACCAAAAAAAAAAGTATATTCTAGCTTGGTTTTTATCTTATTATGATACCCAAATATTGAAACATGAAAATCTGCGAGAATCTAAATAAAAACATCTAAATCAGTCGCATCAAATCTTCTTGCCTGCCAAACTAAAACCGTGAATTCAAAATACTCGGGCAGCTAATAGTTGTATTTTTTTCCCCAAATTAAATTCTTAAAATAATTTCATTCATTCTAGAAAACATGCAATATTTTAATGAAGGAAAGTGCTCTACTTATTTTCAAATGTTTGCATAAATCATTGTACAGGTGGCAAAACATATTTCTTATCAAGCCCACAATTCTGCATTAAAAGGTTTGCTTTTATCTGCCGGATGTAATATTCTAATCTTTTATGTCACGTTTTCATTAACTGTTTGTGAAAAACATCAGAAGTAGCAGAAAATAACTAATGATAACGTCGGCCTTCATGTAATCTATACAAGGCGTCTCACTTTGTGAATTGACTTACTGAAATAAATGGATTTTTCAATAATTTCTTATTTGTTGAGATGTGCCTGTATATCTGAAATATGAAAAGGTTCTAATACATTTGTCCTGCTAAAAGAAAGGAATAAAGTTTCCTAATTTCAGGATATGGGTCTGTTGTCAAAAATGCACGGTGTTTGAAGTGGCCATACTTTGTAATACTTTGTATACCATTACTGTAAAAGCAAAAGAAAAATAAGAAAAAAAGATGCATCACTTATAAAAATAGATTTTCTAGTTTAAGATTTAAATAAAAATTAGAAAACGTGTCCATCTGCATGAACTCCTTGTATTCGTGAGCCACATTTCTGCCACTCTTGAATTGGAGTTTGAGGGCCCCCAAAAAAATCTTCCTAAGGGCTGCAAATGGCCCCTGCACCGCATGTTGGACACCCCTGACTATCTCCTATAATGTTCTTACAAGTAACCTCTTATTTCTTCCTACCACGTTCTGCTATAAAGGAAAATTGTGTTGCTTATTTCCAAAAAAACAGAGAGATTCATTACCTTTCTAATTAAATTCTGATAAACAATGTTGTAAGACTTGTATTTGTGCATTTTGTTTGTCCTGACTTGTGAAATACGGATCGTTAAGTCAGATCAGCTTAGCTCCGTAATTACTCACAGTGAGAGTGCTTAAATGTAGAGCACGTTACTGAATGTTAAAGCAACTTTCAGGTTGAGTATAGATGATTTTTCTGAGCTCTTTTGATCAGTTTGTTCGGGGGGAGAGTGAAACGGTCTGAAAAATGTAAGTTTAAGTCCTCCTGGAACGTCATAAATCACTCAGAGGTGATTGATGTTCAAAGAGCTTCACTGGGTTTTGATGTCTTAAATACTGAAATAATTAGCATTCTCCAAGCCTTGGGTCAGTATTTAATTCAGTCGTTTAACTTTAAAGAGAAATTAGGTAGGAATAAAGTGTGACTTCTGTGTGACGGTGACCCCAATCTGAACCAGATTTTAAATTTGACACTTGCAGATCTGCAGACATGGAGGCAGTCTGGGGCAACGTGCACTGGGAGAATAAATGAAGCAGAAACTGCAGTTTCAGGAACAAAACACAGAGACTGTGTTGTGTGATAACACGTCTTCGTTTTGACAGAGAAAGCTCTGCTTTGCTTGGATTTTTTTTTTTTTTTTTTTAGGGATGAACAATTTATCTGGTATTGAACGATGTTAGTCATTTTTTAAGGTGCCATATTTGCCCCATAAGTAAAACTGGGCCCATATTAATGTTTTTTTCCCCCTCGAAGTCAAAAGGATAAGGAAATATGTACAATATACAGTACAGGTGTATATGTTATTTGTAGATAAATGTTACTGGCCATGACAGCAATATTAGTATCGCATATTGAGTTTTAGGGCTGGACGATATAGAAAAACAGCATATCGATAAAATAGAAATCATATTGATTAATACCGATAATTATCAACAAATTCCAAACATATTTTAAGTGCAGCTCTGGTCATTTTATGCTGTTGCTTAATGACCAATTTATGGATACAGACACACAAACATTGAATTCAAACTCAACCCTTTATTCAACCAACTTTTTACCAAAACTGCAAGTTTTAAAAAAAGAACGCGTGTTCTCTGAACTCTGAAGGGGGCGGAGCTTGTTTCCCGGATCTGCGTTGTGATGACGTTGTGTGATCAGCAAATATTGGTTACTGACAATATTAAAATTGGTTGACATAAATTTTAAACTCTTACTCTCCTCTTCCTTTCCCTCGCCTCCTTAATGCTCCATTCTATCTCTTCATTCTTTTTTCTTTTTTTTTTCCTCGTTAGAGCAACTTTTTAATTATATTCCCACCATAGAAGGCTAATAGTTTGAATAAAATTGGAAATGGATTTGTTGGGCAATTAAACGTGTCTGTGTATTTTAATGGCTCAGTTTATCACGCAGTCTAGTAATCAAATAGGGAAATCTAATTAACTTTGATAAAATCATACACAAATATATATAGTATATAGCTTTTTATTTTATGTACTACAGTACATCAAGAAATAATTTAAACTGCTTGCTGCTAAATAAGTCTCTAAGATCTGATCCTACACATGTATAGCAGTGATTTTGATTTGTATAATATAATATCAGAGAGATTGAGATAATTTCATGATGTGCTGCTAGTGCATGGACGGAAATTAATGATTGAGTAAATAATCATTAATAATAAAAAAAAATCTCCATGTTCATTTATTTCATGCTTGCATCTCATATTTTATGGAGATGTCCAAGAGGCCAGAGCAGCTGCAGATCAACTCATTAAATTACACACAGGTGCACTATAAAGGCTGTTGGTCACATTGGGTTTTATTTAGGGAAGCAGAACACAAATGCACATTTTTCAGATATTAAAAGCTTTTGGGAAATATTTCTCATCATACTTTCCTTTAATAACCGTCCGCTACTCTGTTGTATGTCTAAAGACTGACGCTTATGGTTGGGGTTTATCTGGCAAAAGGTGAAAAAGTTAAAGAGATGTTAAAACTTTTGCAGGGCTCTGTAATCCTGAAGGTTTCTAGTCACGATTGCATAGTTTTAGGGACTAACTCAATTAGTTTTTAACTATAAAGCTTATCTGGGTTTAGACGTCAACTAAACAGCAGCTGAAACATCCACGTCTGAGGTAAACTGACAAATCTGGATGCCCTAACAGGAAGAGACGCTGACACTGCAAAAGAGAACTAAAAGTAAGTAAAATTTTCTTGAAATTAGTGTATTTTTCCTTGATTTGAGCAGCTAAATAAGACTATTTGCCAATGGAATACGATTTTTGCACTTAAAATAAGAATAATTTATCTCCATCATCTTATTTCAAGTGCAAGATATCTAATTATTTTATTTGTGGGGTAAAAATACTCATTCCATTGGCCAATAGCCTTATTTAGCTGCTCAAATCACGGAAAAATACACACATTTCATGAAAATTTGACTTGCTTTCAATTCCCTTTTTGCAGTGCAGCAGACAAAGAACTCACTGGAGGGGTGATGTACATCCTCAGAAGGATCTGGAGATAGTCTCAGTAGAGATAAGTTATCTAGATTTGACTCCTGGACCTGTTACCTCCATGAGTGAATTGTTGATAAGCAAAGTTGATGGACAAATAGTCTAGTTATTCCTTTTTTTTATTTAAAAAGTCTGTTGTTTCCTTCACGTCTAAACATTTTTGCATCTGTTGTGACTTTAGTCCCTAAAACATGACAAAAAGCAAAGCAGATAGGATGTGGATTTATTAATGAAATGTTTTTTTTGTCTATAAAAGAGACAGTATTTCTTTGACATTTAGGTGTCGACAGTGTTTGAACAGCGTTCTCACTGCCTGGACGCCCCTCTGTGTCCCCCCCTCAAAAGAAGAAAGCTCCCCGGATTTGAATAATCTTTGCTGTCACACTTTGTTTTGCAGTTTGAAGTGATCTGAATATGCATCTGTGTGTCTCTGCAGCATGGGGAGCAGTGGCAGAAGGACGCCTGCACCACATGTGTGTGCCACCGGGGTCAGTCGAAATGTCGCACAAACACCTGTCAGCCAGTCGTCTGTGACAAGGTGGGCGATCCCTCACACACATGCACATTTCATTTTTATAGCTTTCATCTCACACACTTGGCTTTCTGCTAATCGGGTTTGCAGACGAGGACTTGCGTGCCCCCCCCCCCCCCCCCCCCTGCAGCCTGACCCAAAACAGAAAGTCTTTAAGCTGAAATGTAAATGTTTACATCAAGCAGGGTTGCATAATATTCCCAAAACGGAGGCGAGTTCCCACCGTGCAGCTCCGTAAACAGTTTTACAGCAACACAGCGTGACAAGTGCAATTACTTACATGCTCACCCACACACAATGCAGCGCGCAACGCATGCACAAAATATCCACACAGGCTGACATTTAATCCTTAATTGCATGCAAATTTCATCTTGCAGCATCTTTAGCTTGCTCGAACTGTTGCTGGTGGAGTCACTGGGGACCATAAAACACACACACACACACACACACACACACACACACACACACACACACACACACACACACTTCCTTGTTTGGAATACACAGTGAGGACTTCCATAGACTTCCATTCATTTTTAACCCTTTCTCTGGCCTTACCCTAAACCTAACCATTTCCAGTACATATACCTGACCTACCGAAGGCTAATGGGGACCAAAAGCCCGGTATCAGTGCAGTGAACCTCTTTTTGGGTTAAGGGCTTGGTTTAGATGTGTAGGGTGAATGAAGTTTTGATTAAACTGGGAATATACTGGTCATCGATTAGGGTTAGGGTAAGTGTTTGGGTCAGGCAGAAATGCAGTTTCTAAAATTAAGAGCTGTCAACACATAATTCTAATATGGTTAGAAATACAGACTTCAGTGTGTGTGTGTGTTTGGATTTGAAGCTGAGTGAGACATTTTTTGTGCATTTTACTAGTAAAGTGAGGACTTTCATGTAGAGTGAACTCCTTTTTTCGGTCCTCACTATTTGTTTTGGGCTAAAGTGGGTTTAGTATCACGATGATGTGCTTTTATTCTGTTTTATTTTCCTATATTTTAATCATGTAAAGCACTTTGCATTGTCTCTGTATTGAAATGTGCTATACAAATAAATTTGCCTTGCCTTGCCTTGCCTTAATTCACGTGCCGTCGGTCGGTACGGGCCGACGCTTGTCACTCAAGAGCCCAACTCCTTTTGTCTACCCAGATAGGAATAGTAGAAAATATTGGTGTGTAAGTAGTATTTTTTTATGTTTAAATATAGTTGTCAGTACTCATAAAGATTAGGTTCAAGTATGAACATGTGAAATAGTAATTCTGTTTTTTGAAAGGGTTTTATATATTTAAGACTGAGGTCAAGTTCTGTCTTTCAGGGTTATATCAAGTGGACCATGTATGAATTAAAAATGGCTTCTTGTAGTTTAAAAACACCATTTTTATAAAAATAAATTGGGAAATCTGCTAACTTAGGCATGGTTTTACAAGTGTTGTATATTTGTTTGCATTTTTTGGACATGGTGTGTAAATTAGATGTGTGAATTGTGTTTGCACCTTTTGGGCACGCCGTATGATTTAGGTGTGTAAATTGTGTGTCAATATAAAGATCCAGTGTAGCTCATCATAACAATATATGGTTTATGGGGGTTATCTTGGATAAATAAAATTGCGCAATTTAAAATGGAGAAATACTATTGGACAGTTGGACAGAAATCTTTGCTTTTTTGCAATTTTGGCGGCCATTATATAAATTAAGTGTGTTAATTACTAATCTAATCTATCACAATAATATAAAAATGTTTTATTTAAGATTTAATTTGAAATGGATAATTGATGTTGTATTGTGGGTAATTAGAAACCATGAGTGAGATTGAAAATGCCTTTAGATAGGGCCTGGCTGAGCATGGTAAAGAGGTTTGTTTAGGACTAATGGATGAATTAGGTTTAGGTTAGTCAGTGCACCAGAGGAGGTCCTGAATAGGCAATATATTTAAACACACACCCAAATAAACATTAATGGGCTTTAGAAAGTGCTTTGTGATAACTATTGTGTGAAATAAACGATCAGATAGCAGAGCTGAATCTCAACTCCATTTATAATCTTAATGCATCCTTTAAACATTAGTTTGTTTTTCAAAAGCAAAAAAAAAAAAGTTAATAAAAAGCACTAGCACCATATTAAATTGTAATTCATCTGTACTTAACTAGGTGGATTGGTGGAAATATTGGTTTGTATTATCAGTAGTAAAAGCCTGTAATGGTCCCTTTGGGTCACGGGTGAGCCCCCAGAAAAGCATTTAAATATTCTGGTGTCTTGTTAATGTAATGGAGGGATGGAGCTGGTGATGAATAGAAGGAATTCAGTTTCATCTGCTGTATCTGTACATGGAGATACAGATCATCACTGTAGGAATAAAGACTAAAGTGATAAAATTCATCCTGCTGCTGCTGCTGCTCTGTTTAAGTATGAATGAAGTGATGTTGATCTGGTCAGGATTCCTCTGGGAGAGAGGTTTACTGAGACATCCCACTTTGAACAGACCCAAAACCTGCTTGGGGGGGCAACAGGTCCCTGCTGCTCTGGTTAAGCCATGAGATTTCACAGAAGATGGTGTTGCTGTGGAGAGGGATGTCTTTTACCCCTCCTGGATCTGTTATTACCCTGTTATAGTCCAGCCACAGCTGGCTGCATGAACACATGGACAGATGCATGTAGAGACCAACATATGTACATATGGATGGATGGATGGATGGATGGATGGATGGATGGATGGATGGATGGATGGATGGATGGATGGATGGATGGGGCAGGTATTTACATAAACTAAAGAGCCAAAATCTAGATTTAATGAACATTAATAATATTCCAGTTTGTAGACTCCTTCAGCTTTACCTGTAAGTTATGGAGACGCTCCCGTCATTAAAGCCAAGCTTACAGAAGATAAAAACACGATTCTATCTACTGTAATTCACACATTATTTTTTAACTTTACATAAATGCGGTTCTGTGTAACAAAACGATCCATTTTCTTCTCACCATCCCTGTAAATTGGTCCCGGTTCCCTCCAGCTGAAGGAAACAGTGCAGACAGAGGCAGCTTTGAAGCATTTCCTGCTTCAGTGCTCTGCAGAAGGTGTGCGTGGGAGTCTGAGAGAAAACAATCAGCCCGGTGTGTTTGTCTCATTGAAGGAGGATGTCACTCAGGGGGAAAGTGTGTCCTGCTTGGGTTTTAATAGAGTTTTGATAACAGCGGAGGACAGAGTAATGCGATTTAGCCGTCTTACCTATGAACGCTGTGCTAAAACGGCTCCAGGTGAGGTGTTTGGGAACATCACAACAGTTGTAGATTATTGTGTCTGGTTTTCTTTGACTGTACATCAAGATGTTAGTCGTCTCTCTTTAGTCAGACAGATTTAGATGTTTATGGAAGTTCAGGATGGTTCTCTAGAAAAAGGTTTAAAATATGCATTCTATATTTAAATGTCTTTTCTCCACACTTATTGGTAAAGATGTACAAAAAGCTTTAACATAAATGTATCTTCCCACATTACAGCGAATGATTTGATTCCACGATAACAATGGATTATTTTTTGCTTGAAGTAATTAAGCATACATAATCTGAATTATAACTGATTCTGCTACAGTTTGTATTTAACTACCGAAAGATGTTGTCCTTGGAAGCTGGTTGTTAGAATGCTTTGAAAAAGTATTTTCCCTCAGAGTAAAGCAAAAGTGCTACTAATTTGCCACAGAGCAGCCCTTAACAGCAACACACACACATCAGGAAACCATAAGAATAATGGGGGAAAGGGGCAAAAATCTTTGTCAACAAATTAATCACAAATATCATCACACAGAGGAACGTTTCTACAAATTGTCTCTCCTGATATCTCACATTTTCAGCTGTTGCAGAGTTACTTCACTGTTGTCAGTAAATCGCCTCTCTTCGGCACTTTGAAATAAAGCTATTAGAGCAGCCTGATGGGCTAAACTGTGTTTTTCTTTAATGATGCAACACAAACCCTTTTTAGACTCTTATCTTCCCTCTGCCGGAAGACACAATAAGCAGAAAAGCAGCATTTCTGTGAGCGCCTGTGGTTTTCTTTGTCTCCGCTAACAGCTCAGTTTTCTCCCCCCTCCATTATTTATGAAAATCACCTCTCCATCCATTCCTTTGCAGGGTCTGACCAAAGTGAGGCGTGTTGGTCGGTGCTGTGAGGAGTGTGCTCCCGCCAAAGGAAGCTGCCTGTTTCAGGATGCGGTTCGTTATCACGGAGACATGTGGAACGGCACGGGATGCGAGTTCTGCACCTGTAACCGGGGTCAAGTCCTCTGCCGGAGAGCCGAATGTGGCCGTGTTGATTGCCCCGAGGTGAGCCGCAACGAGGAAGGCGACATGTAGTCGTTGTTTTTGTGGCCAGAAAGGACTGAACTCAGCTTGTTTCAGGAGAATGGCGATAACAACCAACAAGACTTGGTTAAAGTTCTTTCTTCTTTTAAGTCTCCTTTAAATAAGGTTGAAAACACAAGATTATCTAAAGAGCTATGCTACACCTTACCAAAATTTTATACAACAAATCAAAGTAAACAACAACTACCCGCTCAATCAATCATAGCACTTTGTCTATTGTCTATGAATATATAAAATCCATCTATCCATTCACGAATATATATATATATATATATATATATATATATATATATATATATATATATATATATATATATATATATATATATATATACACACACACATATATATATAAAATCCATCTATCCATCTATGAATATATAAAAAAAAATCTAAACTGGCTTCCTTAAATAGCCTCTTTGATAATAGATATGTTGTACTTTGTTGTTGTTTTGCTAGTTCTTTTAAGAGCAGTGTCTGTGATCGCAGGCCTGATGTGTACTTACAGTTAAACTATCTGTAAGATAGTTTAAAGACTGCAATGGAAATTTGGAATTCTTTTTATCATCACTTTTAGTATTATTATTATTAAAATAAAACCCCATAATATCTTAGACTTTTAAGCCTATATTGTCAAATCCCTACTTAAATTGTTAAAAAAAGTCTGGCTGCTTAGAAGAAGTATTATAAAGAATTTAGGGGTGTTTAATAACTATTTTACAGTGCTGACACTCACACCTCTGGGCTGAATAATCCATCAAGAATGCAGAGCTCTTTCACCGAGAGGATTTAGCCTGTGGATGCTTCTGTATTTGGAGCTAACTGTCAGTTTCTGTTAACAGTATAGCATCTGGGATAGTAAATCAGTAATAAGTCGCAAACAGTTTATAAAAAACTATCCTGTTTTTCACTTTTGTGCCTTTATCTTGCTTTGGAAACCCCTGAGCAGGTAGCAGAGCTTTTCAGACCAAGTAGAAGTAAAGCGATACAGTTAACCTGGTAATTCTTACTATTTATACGTGTTGAACTTTACTTCAGGGGGTTCAGCTGGGCCTTTAACTTCAATGAGATGAAACGCCACATTCAGTTTAAATCCACTGCATCAAGATTAACCATGAATGCTAATGTAAAGTCTTCCTCACAAAATGTGACACCCCAGCAGCCATGAATCCCATTTCCTAACTGAAAAGGCTGCTATAGCGTTAATGGATGCTGGCTTAGATATTTGCTTAATGTATTCTAACGTGTTCTTACATTTTGGCAACTTCAATCCCCAGATTGCCTGGAACTGGAGTAAGAATATTCATTGAAGGTTAAAGGGTTGTCACAGATAATCACTTAGTTAAGATGCAGTAAATTGAAAGACAAGATGGAACTAATGAGAAGAAGCAGAGCTGCTTGCCCCCCACCCCCCAAAGTAAAAGAAAAAAGAATTAACCTGACAGCCACAAGGCTTTCCTTCTGTGCTTCACACGCAATGATCTTATTATGTGGAATCAGCTTCAAATTAAAAGAGACTTCATCTGTTCGTTAAGACTCTTAAGATAGTTGGGAATGTGGAATACTGGATTTTGGAGAGTTTCTGGGCAAATCCAAAGACTCTTTAAGGTCAGTAACAGGTTTTTCCATTATTTATCCCGAATGTCTGCTTTAAGGTGGGCAGCAATGAAGCAGATTTAATCATATTGCTCTAATATCCCTCCCTGAGGGCCCGATAAAACTCCATTAATCATGCTATATGGTGATAATTGAAGCTGCTAAGTGTCATTAACTGTAAGTAGCATAACTGGCACTTGTCCAGCCTTGAAATGAACAAGGTCACTTTGCTAAGAAGATCATAGCTATTCAGCTTTCACTGTGTGTGTGTAGGTATGCATCGGTGTTAGTAACAGTTCAGAGAAGGTTATGGGTTTAATGACATTTTTGAGTCAATGGGTAGAAAGAGGGACTAACATTTATAGTTAGATTTATGATTGCTTGACTTATAAAGTTATGCTCCACTGACTGAATATACTGTTGGAGTTTTTCTTTTTTCTTCTTATTTTAACTTGTGAACAACCTTCAAAGGCAACCTTGTGTGGGTATGTTGTTATGGTGTGTTTATGCTTCAATTATAGGAACAATCTGTTGAAAATATAACACAGTGACAATAGGTGCCTTAATTGTTGGATAAACCTTGTAAAAAATAATGCTTTATTATTCCCATATGCACCCATAGATCACAGTAGTATATATTTAAATTGCAGTATCTGCTAAGTGTTTCTAAAGAAGAGAAACCAAGCCTTGGAGCCCCTTTGATTGTTGTTATCTCTATATCATTATAGAAGGTTAAAATGAAAAAGATTGTTTCTAGTGTTAGGTAAGGCTGGGTTAGGTTCAACATCATTATGATTGTCTGTTATAATAATGATGATGTTTGGATGGTGTACTCATTCAGTCCGATTCAGTTAAAAAAACTTTATCAATCCCAAAGAGAAATTCATTGTTGTGACTCATATTGTGCATGTTTGTTTAATGGGTTGTAGTAGATGCTGATGGCCGTGGGCAGAAAGGATCTACTGTCTTACAGCAAATCTGAAGAAGCCTCTGACTGAAAACACTGTTGTTGTGTGTGATTGTTTTTTTTTTTTCAGGATTATTAGCTCAGGTGTAGCTTTTGTGCATTTTCCTAATAGGTCTTTACTATGTATTTGAACAAAATGTATGTATTATAAATTCTAGATTAAGATGATGGGTAGAAATACACTGTTTTGCAGTTTGTGTGTTGCTAATTAGGGTTTGGTTTGAAGGTTTGTCTTCCAGCCATTAGGATAAATTCAATGCATTTGTTTATTTAGATGCTCTGAAAATTTCAAGGGGAATTCAAGCATCAAGTTGAAACACAACAACACAGTAAATTCTCTCTAATGCACAAACAACAAATAGGGCCTATAATTTATTTATCAATTGATGTATTTATTTACATCTTAGGTTCCTAAGTTTATAATATGAAATCTACCATGATTTATATTGTGTTAAGCTGCTGTTGTTTGCTTGAATTCCCCTGGGGGATTAGTAAGATATCTTGCAATTGCGTCTAAAGTCTAGTGAAGGGTTAATGTAGACTTTATATGCTTGCTTTTGTTCTTTTTTTATGTAACTGAATGTATTGTGTGTCATGCTATTACATGATGTTTATCAATACCAGAGGGATTTCAGAGTATCTAGCTGTCTAGTTTGCATCTGGATAGCTATGTTGCTTACTAGTTAGCTAACTATCTTACTTGTTTGCCGCATTGCTTGCTAAAAAGATAATTGTCTGCTTATTTAACTAATGTTGACTGTATTTGCTTTGTTCATACTACTAAATTTATTGAGTGTTCTGCTGCTATGTTATATTGCTATATAGGAAAATACATTTTGTGGTCCAGCTTGCTAACCGGATAGCTAAGTAGCCTTCTAGTTCGCAAGATAGCTAGCTATCTTTATTGCTAGCTACTTAGCTGGCTAGTTGGCTAACTAATAGGATATCTTTCTGTATATTGATTTGTCTATTGATGTGTTTTTGTGAACGTTCTTTCAACTTTTCTGTATCTTTTCTTTAGTTTTACTTTAATTCATTGTGATGCGATGTTATTTGATAATTTCATTGAAATGTGCCTAGTCAGCTAGTTAGCCACATATGTGCACCATGTTCTAGCAGTGTTGTTAGCTTAGTAGCATGTGTTTGTGTCAATATTATGGTAATAGTAAAGAAAATTGTATAAAAAGGAATGTAATGGAATGTAACAGAGTGGACTCAATTTTGACATGTCACTTTTTTTTGTTTTGTTTTAGGAGTTAGAACTTGCTCATCTGCCGGGAAAGTGCTGTCCAGAATGTTCTTCAGCAAAACCTTCCTGTCTCTATGAGGGAAAATCTTACAAGGTACTACTTTTGAGTCAATAAAACATAACTTTTGATGTTTGTAAATAAGCATAATTTGAGTGGCTAAATGCAGCAAAAACCCCAAACTCTATATTTAAACATAACAAACGGCCAAGTACATTGAAATTTCACGATCCATAAATGTATTAACACAAATGCAAACAGTGCTTCACTGCAATATTAATTTCTTGAGTTCTTGTGTTTACACAACAAATGAATATGCAGAAGACATTTCATTGGATGTACAATTGCAGTGACAAATAAACATTTCTATCTTTCTTTCTAAGTCCTGGAAAACTATATTTTTGAGTTTGGGATATTTTACAATATCCATCAGAAATAAGTATCCAGATCATTTAGGATATCCAAGATATTTGCCTAAGGCTGCAGCCCAGAGGGAGCTCATAAATTGCAGTTATCATCTCCAAATGGATTGCTATTTGTCTCCCTGAAGAGTATTTCACCATTGTTTAAAAAAAAATAGATGCATTTGTGACAGAACAGTTACTGGTACTGGTTTGAATACTCATAAGACTTTTAGGTTAAAGTATGGAAAGATAAGTTTGAATATTAGACCACAATATGTAAGACCTATCCTTGAGTTATTCTAACGGTACCATAACAGTCAAGAAAAATAAAACATTTTTGCATATGCTAAAGACCCGCAACTTTGTGTCTTTGTTTCTACATGGCCACAGCCCATTAGAAGGACTCTGTGTCCTTAACGGGTAACTCACCCCCAAATAGATTTTTCTTTAGCTAATAAACTGAATACATGGATGTCTTCTAGTGCTGTCTACATGTCCTGGTCATTATTTTGACAATTTGTTGAAATTTAGCTTTTTTGTCTAAAACTGTGTTTGGTGCCCTAAATTCTATTGCTTTTTTAGGTTAGCGATTTATTAGATTAGCATTCAGTTAGCTAATTTAGCATTTATTTATCTTGTTCTAATAGCCCAGACCAGCTCTCCTCTCAGGTATACTGGGCACAAGCTCCTCTTGGCACATTTGTTTTTTCAAATATTACATGTGAGTGGAGGTGTTGGTACAGGGTTGAGTTACCCTTTAATATTATTGAATAGACCACTTTTTTCCAACTTAAGACATAAAGCTTTTTATGTGGTATCCAAGTTTCATTATTATTGTCTTGAATGCATTCAGGTTTTCAATGTAACTTCTTGCACCTCTGTTTGCCTCCTGTACAGCACTTTGAATTACATTATTAATTAATCATGCTGTACAATCAAACTTGCTTTGTGTAAGCAGATATTTATGTCATTTCTGAGGTGCGGATATGGTTTCTTTAGAAGTCAGTTGAGAGCAGAAAGTAAACCATGACTCATTGATTTTCTGAAAACCTTTGATTTGACATTGAGTCGACGTTGTTGAGTCGAGTCACATGTCTGGTTCACAATAATTAGGCTCAGCTGGTCTAGTCTTATAAATTAATTCTCTTATTCATTTAGGGTGATGCTTGCTGCGCTGTTCAAGCCAAAAAAAAAAAAAAAAACAGTGGGTAATGAATGAGAGCATTGCATCAAGTCAAGCAGCTGACTGAAATATATTCTCTTTTTTCTGTGATTTAAAGTGTGTCGTGTCCTGTTTCTTGACTTTAAGTTGATAAAGTTTGAAAAGTTTTATGATTTTCAAGACTTTCCACTTTTTTGTGTTTGACACTCCTGCTGCTGATGCGACTTTGTCCTCGGTGAACCCATCAGTTCCCTTATTCCGTTTTCAGCATGTCAAAAAAAGTCACGAGTGTCATGCTTCTTTCAAATAACACTCATTAGAATTCAGTAATGGCCTCCTTTTTTAAATGCGAGTGAGATTCATCAGAATTAAAAATTAAAGTCAGCTCGGTCTCTGCTTTCTGTCACTTGTTCAAGGCCTAATTAACAATGTCCTCGGTCTTATTGCAGAATGGAGCTCGTTGGACCGATGGCAGCTGTCGCGAGTACGAATGCCGCGATGCCCAGGTGACTTGTTATCTTCGCTCCTGCCCCAGTTGCCCACCAGGAACTCTGGCTGTCATAAAAGAAGGCCAATGCTGCCCCGAGTGTCAACAGGGTACGTTATTTTTCTGCAAGGATGCTAGTTGCAATGTCTGTCTGAGTAACTCTGCTGAGGTTTGAGAATCAGAAACTTATTTCTTTTTCATTTTAAACTCGTTTTCTTTTTCAACTTTACGCCTTGGGAACATTTTGAAGGCACACACCCTGACAGTTTCTGTTGAAGACTAAAAGAATGATTTCAGGGTGAAGTTGACCCTTGATCTAAATTTATCATATGTAACAACAGGTTTTATTTATTTACAACAGATCATTTAGTTCTAGAAATGCACGTCTTACCCAACATAATTTACATACAAAAAGAACAAAGTCCTCATTGTAATCACACCATGTTTTGTCTTATTTTCCATCACTATGAGTGCAGAAATTGGATTGGGAAATTTAATTTTTTTCCCACTAGTCTATGAATAACAGAGTAGATGTTAGCATTCAATCTTTTGCCGGAAATGCGTTCCTTGCATAATGTGGATCCTTATCTTTTAAAATAATACAAATATCTTCCTTTAAGACTGAATCAAAGTACGGTCAGTTTTTTTTTTTTGTTCAAACAATGTTTCAGTTGATTTCTTTGATAAATACACATTACATTTAAACACACACCCTATTTCATGAAAGTTAATACTATAGATTGGATTTTTATGTTATTTTTCTAGCCAAATCCTCCAGAGGTACATGTGGTAAAAAAGGTGCTATAAAGGAGCCGGAAACGACAAGAAGAAGCATCAGGATTTGATGGCAATTTTAGCATTTCAGAATAAAATAAATATATTGATCTGGCCTATACATATTAAATGACAAATCTGCTTCCTTGTTTGTTGGAAAACCAGTAGTATATATCCAATATTCAAATAAAATGGTCAACTTCTTTAGGAATATTTAAAAATATATTTTAATTTGTAGTTACTGATCTCTTGTTACCCTATTTTACTTTGACAAACCGGATGTTGTTAGCCTTTTTTCCTGTTTTAAATTATTGCAATTGTGGAGCTTGACATGGCTGGAGTCCAAAGGAACAGAGCAGAAAATTGGACTTTTGAAATATTAACATGTGGAGGAGCTGGGTATTACAGGAAACAAAGAAAACTATCTGAAGTATTCACCAAAATTGAAAACAAATAAATCCAATGATTATAACTTGCATCCTTAACTAAGACAGACAGGAAAAAACTGGGATCAAAACAAAAAGCAGTTCACCTCTACAATCTCCATGACACCACATACAACATTAAATGTGTCTTCTGGACCCACTAATCCTAGAGAGACACCTGCGCACTCAAATCTACATATAAACAAAAAAAACCTGCATCTTACGGCAACAGTCGTAACTCATATTACACTTTGACTGCCGACATTTCCAGGGTCAACCCAACCTCTTGACCAATCCAGTCCCCAGGATTAGCAGACGTAGACTATGAATGAATGGATGGATGGATATTACACTTTTCGTTTCTGTTTTTATAACCAGAAACGTGCAAAAATGTGCTGCTGAGTTTTCTCTGGCTCTGACCTCCCATGCTGTCTTTTTGAGAAGATAGTTTCTTCAAATGAAGCATTTTTACCTGTCCCCTGTGAGACCGCTGCTTACTGGTGAAAAGCAGGCATGTCAGCAGAGTCACAGAGACTATGAACAATGTTCCTTTTGTCTCAACCAATTGCGTTCTCATATTTTAATGGTAAATTGTGAATAATCCAGAGCAGCATTAATTATACATTGAATAAACCTTTCTTTCTTTCTTTGCTTCTTCAAAAACATTAAGTTTTATGTAAACACTCCCGCTGCTGTCTCTGTTGAGCAAAGTTTCGAATGAATTAACTGCCAGCCAAGCACCAGAAATAGAGTATAAATCAAAGTTTTGTCCCTTGCTAAATGTAAAAATATAAACAACAAGCTTGAGGATGCTCATTAACAGAAAGCAAGTTAAGAGTTTTGCGTAACAGACTCAAACTGTCTGATGGTGTAAAGCGCTGCCAGCTGAGCTGCAAGCTGCTGTCGCCTGAGGACAGAAAAGTTCATACATTGTCAATTAAGAAAAGTGCCTTTTATTCATTAAAAGTTCATATTTTCTAAATGATTTTGTAACGTGACCTTTACAGGGTGTACCCAGCCTCTCGCCCATTAAACTCCTGGAGATAGACCACTCGTGACCCCATGAGGGATAAGTGAGAAAGAAAATGGATGGATGGATGGATTTTGTAATGTTTATAAATTCAGAATTCAATAATCTATTAACACTACGTACCCACCTTCATCCATTGCTCTGAGGTCTGGTTCCTAGGGCTCACTCGCTGGTGCTTTTGGCGGTGGATAGGCGTCTGCATGGACACCTGGGCTAGCAGTCTGGCACCTTTCCATCAGAACCTGCATTCACTTCTTCAGAAATTGAAGCTACGGAGACTTGTTTGTTGGGTCGGAGCACACGGGCCAGCCCGAACTCTTTATGTGCAGAAATGATCCTTGTTTTTTGAGGCTTCTATCTCTTTTTTATCAAAAGTGTACATTTCAGAAGAGTTTCCCTTTAAGCCCCTAAAAAAATCCACAGATTAACATACATTAAATCCTAAAAATAACAGAAGCCATAAACCGTTAATTGGTTTCTGGCAGGACTGCCTTCTAAATGCATTGCACTGTGAAAACTACCACTATGAACTGACAGATGGTCATGATTTTTACACATAATCAAACTATTCAACAACTTGTATGCACCCACAATTCACAAGTTTTAGAAAATGGAATTGAAAAGAAATATCCTTTATTGTCCCTCCGTGCAGCAGTAAAGTGAAAGGCAAATGGAAGTCTGCAGATTCATACAAAGGCAAATATTTTAAAAGCAAAAAAGTGAGAATAAGACACGGTGTCGTAAGGGCAAATATACACTATAAGAACAAATACTGGACAGTTATTGACATTTGCAAACTCATGTAAAAATGCAACTGAGCAGGGTAATTTAAAAATGTACAAAACGAGCGTCAATATTTACACATAAAAACAGCTATTTACAAAACATAAAAAACTGTGCCAATCATAGCAGGGATGTAAACACTTATTGAGTTTGTTGGGGGCAGGATGCAGGAATCTAACCTGGCTCTGCCAGATAGATTTGCTCCGCATATCCATCTGGAAACCTTCCGTTGAAGTAATTTTGGGAAGGGGCGAAAATACTGGTTAGCTGATTGGCCTATGTTGGTGATAGACGGGCCAAATAAACCAATCAGATTCGTCGTCGCTCGTAACAGAGCGACGACGAAAACACAACCACAAGCCAAGCTACTCTTGCTGTTGCAGGTAAAGGCTCGTTAGCTCAGCAAAGAAATACTCTGTAATTCCGATAAAACTTGCTCGATAGCCACGCTAACGCTAGTTTCATCGGCTGAAGCCGCCATGTTGTTTAGACTGAACTGACGCGCTTCCCGTTACGTCACACCTCAACCGCCTCAAAGCCAACGCTGATTGGACGTTCGTTTGGTGAACGGCTCCAAATTTTCTTTAACGGAGAGTATCCAGACTGATCTGCGAGGTGAAACCTTGAACACTCGCGAGATCAGGATGGTCTCACGAGGCTAGCAGGAATCTGGGACTGAAGGAGCTCTCCAGCTCAGCAGTAGCTTCATGCACGGGGGGGTGGAGGGAACAATGTCCATCAGTGGGGTTGTTTTTGCTTAAGTCCTTCTGTGTCCCACCACCTGCACCGGGTCAGGGTTGCATCCTAGGATAGAGCTGGCCATCCTGATGAGTTTATCTAATCGCTTCCTCTCAGCTGTGGGTCAGCTGCTGCTCCAACAATCTGCACCATAGAAGTTGGTTAATGCCACCAAAGGGTCAGAAAGGGTCTTCAGGGTCTCCCTAACAGGTAGAGTCTACTTTAACCTTTCCTGTAAAGAGCATTGGTGTCGTGAGTCCAGTCCAGTTTGTTGTCCAGGTGATCTCACTCTGGTACTTTGAATAGTCTTCTGTTTCAATATCAGTTCACCTGAAAGTTTACTGACGTCAGTGTGTCTGCACCAGCGGAAATCCACCACCACCTCCTGGGTTTCACCTGCATTGATCAGGAGATGGTACCGCTGGCACCAGTCCACAAAGTCCACTGTTTGTGATGAGGCTGACCATGGAGAAGTCATCAGAGTTCTTTTGCAGTTGGCAGCCTGGGTAGTTAATAGGGAAGTCATTTATATGCTTTCAAATATGGCCCACCCACTAACAGATGCCATGAGCAGAGATATCACTTCAACTTCACTTTAACTGTCAAAGGTCACCACATCATGCCTTATGGGGGCATTTTCTTATGCAAATACACAGTGAATTAATGGGCCCTTCTCCATTAGACCTCCATATGGGGGATTTCACTGAAAAAAGGTTCTGGTTTGAGGACCAGCGCAGCGTGTATATACTATAACCTATAATAACAATTTTGCTGCGATCAAAAGTTTTCGGTATTGCACTTAAAAATCCTGCTCGTTGTTCTTGCCTTGGCTGAGGCAAAAATATACTCACAAAGCTCTAAATTTTAACACTATTCGGCAAACTTTGGAGCACACAGGTCACAGTCTCGTTTCCCCACTCCGCTTCTGTCACATCTCCCACACCACTTCGGTCCCTGTGCAGGCAGAGAAGAGCTGTGCTTTATTTTAATATATTCATACCAACAGGAGTAGAATACAGTGGTGCCCGGCGGTGTGGGGGCCGGTATAAAAGTGCCTAAGGTTCTCCATCCTGTTTCTCAGGAGTCCAGATGAGTGGTAGGATACTGATACAGCTTCTCAGTCTGCCTTTGTCTGGTTGACCAATGCTATCTTCGTGTCACGGAGTGGTACTCCAGCTTCCTCCCAACTTCCCCATACATTTGTGAACTGCTTTACATAAACAGTCCCTAGCAAATGGAAACGTTTTAAATTTAAAAGCCCCAGGCTTTGGTTTATCCTGGGAAAACAAAGTCTGGGGCTTTAAATTCTGGGGCTTGTAATGGAAAAGTGGCTAATAATGGACAACAGCAGCTACCCACTTCATAGCCTACTGGCTTGCTAGAAGAGCAGCTGCAGCAACAGCAGGCGCTTATGTTCACTGTACTCCAGAACTGAGCAATTGAGAAGATCTTTTGTTACCAGTGCAATTGGAGTTTTATTAGTCTCTGATGCCACATCTGTAGTGTCGCTTTTGTATAATTGGTGTTTTAAAATACAATTTTGTTATATAACTAATTCTGTCTATGTATTTCCATGTGCTGCTACCAGATGTGTGAATTTCCCCCGGTGGATTAATAAAGTATCTATCCATTCATCCATCCATCCAACCTACCTACCTTCCTTTCTTACTTTTTCTTTTTTTTCTTCAAGATTTTCCATTGTGTTTTTTTGCTAAAAATAGAAGGACATATGCTTTCAACCCCTCTCTCTCTCTTTCTTAGTCTCTTTTTCTGCTTTATTCATAAATCTTCAACTAAGTCTATTAATCAAGTGCTGTCTTTAGGCCCAGAGGTCAGTAGTCTGTTCTGCTATTGGTCAGTTCTCTTCCGAGGACCATGGCCAGGAGTTATGCAACATCTCACGGGAAAAGATGTAGAGATGAGCTCCCAGCTGGCAGTTTTCTTCCTGCTCTCTTTGATGTGCCACACATCCTGTTAAACTGAACTGAAAAAACACCTTTTTAGGAAAATAAACTACATTGATGCACATTATTTGCATTCTATGCCTTGCAACAGTATCCATAGGTCTTTAAACCTTTTTTACATTTTGTCTTATTAACACAAACGGCAATCTTTTTATACATTTATTTATTAGACCAATGCAAAATAGAGCAACATTGGTAGGTGGAAGAAAAAAAATAACTTTGCTGCTGAATAATTTGGCTAAGAAATCATAAAAGTGTAATGGGCATGAGTGTCAGGAGCCCTTCTGTCTCTAAATAAAATTCAGTACAACCAGTTGCCTTCAGAAGTCCCCCAAGTATTAAAAGGGGTCCTCGTGTGGACATTGTAATCTCAGTATAATTTGAACAATTAGTGAAAAATTAAAGTATGGCACAGCTACAAACCTAGTAATACGTGACTGTACACCTAAACTGACAGGCAGACAAGAGGTGTCTCCTAACTCTGGAGGTGCAGATAATGTGACAAACCTGTTAAAATCAAACGTCAGTCTCATAAATCTGCTCTTTTATGGAAATATGGTGGAAGAAAGCCATTGTTAGAATAGAATAAAAGTTAGAAGAAGTACTGCGCAGATAATAAAAATGCCATTCTCAGATTAAATTGCATGTGTAATTGAGTAAAATGACCTGAAAGTGTACAAGATGTGCATGTGCAATTGTGCATAAAAAAGGAGGTTGAAATAAAGCCATAAGAAGTCCCATTTAATGTTAGCCCCAAGTGATGTGGGAGATTCTGCAAACAAGTTGGAGAAGGTGCAAATTTGAAATTTAATCCCTAATTTAGCACCTAACTCAAAACACACCATGCCCACTATGACACGTGGGGGTAGTGGAAAGGCTGTTCTATTGCAGGGACAGTAAACAGTTGTTGGCAAAGAAGGTGGAGATAAATGCAGGACAATACTAGAAGAGAACCTGTTAAAGTTTGCACAAGACTTGAGACTAGGAATGGAAATCGTTAAGGATTTATCAATACTACTAGTCTTAACGATACTCCTTATTGGTCGGGTACTTTATCAGTACCATTATCAATACTTTTTGAAATCAAGCAAAAGGGTAAAAATAAAACAATAATGATCACTGACTGATTTATTTTTTAAACATTTGGAACAAAAACAAACAAAATAAGTACAAAATACTATTTTTATAGAAATAGAGTAATACAAATATTATATAAATACCTTTATGTATAAACAAAAAGCTAAAAAAAACACTATCTTGAATAAAAAGTATATTGTAGGAGAGAGAAATATCTATACTGACAAGACTGAAAATTATTAAAAACACGCTAAATATGCTAAAAAAAGAACTCTATAAAATAATTTAAAGTACTAAATAATATTAAACACGAATCCAAACTATATTTATAATTTTTTTTATACTATCAATTTTAACCAAAACATAGCAGAGACACCACAGTGGATGAGGTGAATAAATGAGAGGCTGCGTGTGAATCAATTACATAGAGGATCTATTTAAGTGCAGCAGTCTCATGAGAAAAAAAATACCAAAACCCATTAAAGATTATGTTTATAATATATTTACATCCCGCTTTGTAATCTGGTGGAAGCTTTGCTCATGCGTGACTCATTTTCATTGGGAAACAGACGAGTCTCGTCTCTCTGACTTCAGCACGGTGAGGCAGACTGACTGACCGCCTGTCAGAGATTTCAAAGTGGGAGGGGCTCACAGCTGATGGTTTGCTGAAGAGACGATAAACTCAGAGCAATCTGTGCCTTTACTTGTTGTCAAAGTCTCAAACAAGACATACAAAAATTCGCTAGATCCACTGCTTGTCGCTTTTGAATTGATTTGTTAGAGGGATCTGAAAAATAAATAGTTGGCAACCTTATGAAAGTAAGCGAGGAGAGCAGAACGTTAGCCCCTCCCACCAGTCCCATTACCGTGTTTCTTATGGTGAAGTTCAGCAAAACAAAGTGGTTTTTGTTGGAGTCTTCCTGAAAAATTGAGTGCGACCTTAAAAATACCAATAAGAGGACCGAAAAGGCTGAAGCTGAAGCTTGTCGGTCCGTGAAGACCGTCTGACGTGGCCCCGGGGTCGTTTTCATGTCGGGTTTTAGTACCCATCCCTACTTGAGACTGGGGGTTAACTACACCTTCCAGGATGACAATGACCCCAAAGATACTGCCAAAGAAAGCTTAAACAAATTCATGTGTTAAAATGGCCCAGTCAAAGTTCAGATCTTAATGTTAAATGGTAAAATGGCTTGTACTTGTAAAATAATAATAAAATGATTGAACTTTATTGATCTCACAATGGAAACATTCACTTCTGCATCTTAACCCATTCCCTTGGGGAGCAGTGGGCTGCCATGTGCGGCGCCTGGGGAGCAAACTGGTGTTAAGGGTCTTGCTCAGGGACCCAGAGTGCAGGCACTGGGGATTGAACCGGGTACTTGCAACCTTCTCAGAGCGCAAGCATGCTGCTCTAACCACTCGGCCACCACTCCCCTCATAGCGCTTTAACCAGTCTTGACAACCTCCAAAGCGCTTCACACTGCAGTTTAGTCATTCACCCATTCATACCCTGATGGTGGTGAGCTATGTTGTTAGCCACAGCTGTTCTAAGTTCTCCAAATAGGTCAGATTGTTTTTTATCAATCAACTGTCTTTGAGATCAGGCGGCGTGGGTTACAGTTCTAGGACGGAAAAGCTGACATTCCTTCCTCCAAGGAGACTGGGCAGCAAATTCTGGGGCATCCCAAGGTCTTCCCCAGGCTAAAAGGGATATATAGTCCCTCCAATCGAGTTTTGGTTCTACCTGTGGTCTCCCCCCAGAGAGACACCACTACACAAATATTAAAGGGAGGCGTTCAGGAGGTTATCAGATGCCAGAACCAACTCAAATGACTCCTTTCGATGTGGATGAGGAGTGGCTCCACTCCGAGCCTCCTCTGGATGATGGAGCTCCTCATCCTGTCTCTAAGGTTGAGGTCAGCAACCTTTTGGATGACGCTCATTTCGTCCGCTTGTGTCCGGGATCTCGTTCTTTTGGTCATGACAGTCCATAGCTCATGATCTGAGGTGATTGTTGGAGCACAGACGGCGCTGTCTTAACAGTGATAGACGGATCCAATAGAGGCATTGCTGCAGACAGAGCCCCGGTTCATCTATCAATCAACCATCGACTGCTGAAAGCAGTCCATCCTTTCCTGTTTCTTCTGATTGTTTTCGTGATAAAATTAATTACTGTTGTATTTGCTTGGTCAGTGCCTTAGTCTAAAGTCTTAATTGTCTTTACTGAATGTCTCAAATCCTTAGTTAAAATGGCTCTGAAGTCCGACTCTGTCGTTGGACTGATTGAATTTGATTTGGACTCCCCGCAGCCAGTCTGAGATGTTTGATAACCATGGGCACTGACAGTAAATGTAGCCCAGCGCACGGTTATGCCACTCCATCCATTTCACCAGCACAGAGTTAGAAGCTAAATGGATATGATCCTTCCTAAGGCTTTAGTGTCTCATACAAAGGGTGTCGTTATTGGAAATTCGGCTGCAGACTGGAGGGGAGATTTCCAGAGTGGTGCAGCTGCTTTTTTACGATAAAGCTACCCCCCAAATGTAGGCTTTAGTTAATAAATTGGCTTCTTTTCAAGATGCGAAGGCAGGATGGCCAATCTCTGTTGAAGGTCAAACATCTGCAAACTATCAAGCATGCAAACAAGGGCCATGTTTTGTAGCAATCAAGAACCCTTGCATTTCTTGTCATCATGCTGCTCTTATCTGTTGCTGTCTTTTTAATTTCGTACCTCAGGGATCCTGGCTTATTATGCTTGTGATAAAAGCGAGAGCGGGAGTGCTGTGCATGCGTCAAAGCCATCCTCTGTCTGTTTCACTTCACTCTCGGCTGTCGGGGCAAACACAAAATGGTCTTGTAGCTCCATAAGTGGAGCTTTTTATGTAAATGTGCTCATTTGTTTCCACTGGTAAATATGCAGAAAATCACTTGTTTGTAGAAAGATTTCATGATGGAAAGACTATAGTCATGCAAGAAATTAGTTTATTACCCAAAGTCACAGCTGAGTGGAGAAATAAACACTTAACTGGTGTTTGTATTAGCCAGTAAACCTGTCAGTGTGACAGAGCAAACACTGCTAAGTCTCTTAAAGTTCCCAATTTTCTCGCTCTTTTCCTGCTTCACAGATTCTCTCCGGTCTTTCTGCACAAGCCGTTCTCTCCCGTCTTCGGTAAAAAGTCTGGCCTCAGGGTGAAATTTCAGGTCAAGAAGTGAGATGAGAGGCAGATGGAAAAAAAAAAAGATGAATGTTGACTCCAAAATGAATCGCCAAAGTAGAAGGAACAGGAAGAGAAAAAGAGATGGTAGATTGGAGAAGAAGAAGAGTGATGGAGATACTTAGAACAGTATGTTCTGGCTTGCTGACAGTCTTATTGGCCGTTAGGATTAAAGTAGCATCTCATTTTTCTTTCGCTCAACTTCTCTTTCCCACTTTCACGCCCTCATAGTCTCTTTTGCTATAACTCTCCTCCTTGTCTTATTTTCCCCTGTCATTTTCTTCCTCCTCCCTCTCCTCCTCCTGTCTCGCTCTGCAGTTGTCAAATTAATCGGTCCTCTCAGTCTGTTGTTTTATTTTCTCAGTGCGGTCGCTGTGAAATCAAGTGGAAACGGCATCGCACATTGTTTGACAAGCCCTTGCTTTCATTTTCTTCCTCTGCGTTCCAGATTGGACGGGCCTTATCTCCGTCTTTTCCGATTATTTTATTCAAAGAACATGACGGCGACAGAGCCGTTTGAGGCGTGTTTTTAATTTGCCGAGGGTTTGTCAGATGCTGAAGAGGCAAATCATTTTTATAAAATGCTCAGTAGAACAAAAACATAAATACATCAATACACGATTCAAAAGTGCGTTTTCTATTGCCTCTGCTTCACAAAAGGATTTGACGGTTTCCTCTGCTATTGTTTTTCTCAACTGCAGTGTTGAACAGTTTTGTCATAATTGCATGTTTTCCTGATGTCTTGCAACCTTAATTTGAGTTGTGCAGAAAACAGACAGTTTGTTGCTTCAGATCTCCTGAAAGGAAAACAAAAAACAGAACCTTTCATGTGCATGAAAGGAATAAACCTAAAACTAACCCAAATAACGCTCTGAACTGGTCACCACAGCATCCACTAGGTCACGGCTTCAGTAGAGATCCTCAGATCTCTACTGGTACATGAGGGTATGCGCTTAAATTAACAGCCTCACCTTTTGGTTCAGGCTTTGTTTTCAGCATGACAAACCAACAACTTTGCCTGCAAGATGAATTCTCGCAGTATTTGTGCGTTCACCAAAAATGGTCCAGACAAGTTTCAGTATTATTGTTTAAGGCGGGACATGTAGGTGTGACGAAAGCAAGAACTGCCGAGCCCACAGCCGAACCAAGATAAACATGGCCGCCCAGGAGGACGCACACGTACCTGCTGCTTGAGTTAGCAGAGGGGTAACAATTGAATAAAAGCTAAATGGATGAACTTGGACAACGCCTGCTGTGTAGGTTCGCTAACCTGGCTATAGCCTTTATGTTCTGCACATCATCAATCCACCGTTTCTTTGAAAGAAGAACAATGTCATGTCCTCAACCTCCAGCGCCTTGCTGGAGTCGACATTCAGATAAACTCCTCTCCAAAATGACCACAGAGACAAGAGGCCTTGCGTTGACTCTTTACTGAAGCCAGTTGGAGTAGGGTAAAACCGAGAAACAAACATACAAACTCTCAGAAATACACAGTAGCAAACAATGCAGCACAAAATACAACAAATTGCTCCAGAAAATACAATTAGCTTAAGCATTGCTTTATACAAATGGCTGCATCATTCTTAGTCAACAAAATATCCATTGCAAAATTCAATACATACCAACAGTGCTTTCAAAGACCAACCAAATCCAAGTTGCAGTGTCACTGTGAGAAAACCATGCTTTGTATTGTCCTGCCTGGTCTGCTTTTTATGACATCATCAAAAATGGCAGACTCTAAAATGTAATACATAAGTTGCGCCAGTAGATGGCAACAACTAGACACTTCTATAGTATAAATCTGGGAAATGTAAACAAACGGACATACAAACAGCACAAACAACAAGAAGTGTCCGGACCAGGGTAACTTCTTTGATACCATAATTGGCTAAAACCAACCTTTTGGTAGGGAGCACTAGGTGTTGCTTCGTCCAATCAGCTCAGAGTTCTGCTGCATGTCCCTCCTTTTCCCAAACGGATTCAAGTGCAGAACGTAAAGGGCTATAGCCAGGTTAGCAAACCGACACAGCAGACGCTGTCCAAGTGTATCCATTTAGCTTTTATTCAGTTGTTACCTCTCTTCTGATTAAGATCCCGACAAACTGAACTCCATTACTGGAAACAGGAATCTCCCAACCTGAAAGGGACAAATCATCAATTTTCAGCAGAAAATTGGACTCCAGTTTGAAACGCTAACTCAAGTTGCACTTAAAATACAAAAATAGAAGTTTCCAGACTGAACTTAGACTTGCGCCCTACAGACTTGAGACTTGACTTGGACTCCTGGCCTGACTTGATTATTAGCCAGTGATGTTGGTGGATTATTATGGGATGTCAATGACTCATAACATAATGACCACATGAATGTCTTTCCAACAGATTGCTGTATTAAACAAAATGTATACCATGGTCTGGGTGAATACTCAATTCTGATTGGCTGCTGATATATCATGCAGATATATTTGAACTAGTGATAACGCAACAATGTAAATTTTCTGTTTGGTAAAATAATTGAAATGTGTTTCAACAGCTCAGTGCCATGCAGACTGCCTGTCCTGTTTGGGGACTCCTGACCGATGTGAGAGCTGCAGAGACCCCAAAGCTTTTCTCCATCTTGGTCGTTGCCTGCCTTTCTGTCCAGGGGGCTACTATGCTGAAGGAAGAGTGTGTGCAGGTAATGATCTTCATGAGTATTTTCTGTCTTTCAAATCCAGAGATGCACTAAACAAACAATGCAGTGACCAAAAAAATGATAAATTTGGAGTTCTTATACATTTAAATGGAAATTCCTCCTATCCACCCCTTGAAATAAGGCCATGGTGGTAACAGGTTTAGGAGGGGGACCCGGACATCCCTCTCCCCCTAGAAAGTTATATTTCCTAGAGTCCTCCTGTCTTCCAACAGCGGCATTGGGTTTAGAGCAATGTAGTCAAAGTCCAGTCCTTGAGGGCCGGTGTCCTGCAACTTTCTGATGTCCCTGGTCCAACACACCTGAGTCAATATCGTAATTAGCTCCTCAGTCTGCAGTCATGTTCTCCAGAGTCCTGCTAATGACCCGATTATTTGACTCGGGTGTGTTGGACCAGCGACACATATAAATGTTGAGGGACAGCGGCCGTCAAAGACTGGAGTTTAACACCCCTGGTTTCAGAGCTGGCCGTCCTGATGAGCTTATCTAACATCTTCTCAGCTGCAGATAAGCTGCTACATCAATTAAATTTCATTTATATAGCGCCAGTTCACCACTCGTCATCTCATGGCACTTTACAAAGTCAAATTCAGTCAAATTCATTGATAAAAACAGCTACTGTCGACGGCCCTGTTCATTCTGCTTTTTACCCATGCTAGCGTTCCTGCGCAGAACTGGAAGGAAACCCAGTCCTGTGGTTGGGAAGCAATCCCGAATGTGGATTGGATCAGGATGCTTCTCCAGAAAAGTCTTGTCTGTCTTTGTACTTCCTGCATAATTTCCTTCTTTCCTTATTACTTTCTTCTTGGACATACTAGGTGGCATCTTTGCTGCTCTTGTCTGAAAGTCCTCTCCTCACCTCGAGTGCAGATGCAGTCACACCCACCTGCTGCCAGCTTTAAGCAGGCTCTGCACTGGTGGCAACACAATTCTTTGGTGCATTTTAGGAGAAGACAGTCCTGGAGCCCACTGGAAAACTTTACCGCTGCTGAACCTTTCAGCTAGAAGTTCTTGAGGAGCCAAAACGCTTTTCCTTGAGCTGCAGCAGTTTGGTGCAAAGTGACGGAGGATTAATGCTTTTCTGTGGAAATAGTCAATGTTGACACAGGAAGACAATGATTTCAATCAGTTTGTTAAACAGAATAGTAAAGTAATTTTGGATGGAACTCTAACAGCTTCATCTGTGCTGATGAGACGTTTATACTGGCAAAAATGCAGTGAGAATAGGTTTTGTTATAAAGTAAACTTTTTAAGGCGCTAAAGCTTTTTCCCGTGTATTTTATTACATCTGATCACATTTAAAACTAACCGGAAAATAAAATGAAACCCGTGACCGTGGCTGTCATGTTAAAGCTGCAGGCATCTGGTTACAGAGCAATTACTGATAAGCACTGAGCAATTTACTAATTACAAACTCTCTCCTGCACCCAAGTCACTTGAGTATGAATGATATAGATAAATAAATGGATCCAAACATGGCTGCTTGGAGCCATTATTTAATCACAACGGCGTTTGCTGCTGCTGTAAACCTATCTACTACTAGCAGCCACCAGCAACAACACAGCACCTCTGGAAATGTGAAATGACCTAAAAATAGACACACAAACTCAAAAATGTGTTGACTAAACCAACAGCTTCCTGTGCAGAAAAGATAATAATGATCCCTATTGGTATCTGAATTACATTATGATCAGAAGAAAAGTATCATTTAATTTATAACTCAATCATTGGAGTGGACATTAAACCCTCCACAGGTATGATGAATATACTTTAAACCAAAACCAAGGCTGTATGTTGCTGTGTTTCTGTTTATATTTGTTATTAACCAACAGTTACAATAATCTTCAAATCTTTCTTCCTGTTCTCTGTATGAGCGACATGTTTGCCATCCACAGCTTTTATTTGCAAAAGTGAAACACGGCTTAACGGGAAAACAAAACACACACGTCACCAGTTGTAGCTCGCTAACGATTGTCAGTAAACCTAACAACATTTCCTGTTATTTTCCTTGAAAATGGTAAAAGCAGTAATAGGGCGCTTAACGTATGTATTCTGTACAACTCTGGGAAATGGTATCTGCATGGCTGTGGTTAAATAAATGTCTTTCTTAAAAGGAAGCTTAAATAATTTTAGGTGCTGCAGCAGAGCTGGGCTATATATGGCCTAACATCAATATCACAATATATTTAACAGTTAACCTCGACAAATGGACCCTAACACTGTTTCAGGTGTCGGAGATTTCCATTCTGGCTGTGATCCAGATCTCATGGCCAAAGGTGAGTGTTGGAAAATGAATGCACCAATAATTGGAAAGCAATATATTTCTTCTCAGCTCCTTTTTCACCATGACAAACCGGAGCGAGGCTCTCATTACTAGAGAGAACTTCCCAATCCATCCGTCTATCTCCTACTTCATTGTGCCATTACTTGTTAAAAACTAATGCTAAGATAATTGAACCTCTCCTTTTGATCCAGTGACTCAATCTTAACTGCAATTAAATGATCACAACACGCTTTCTTGTGAACTGATAAAATGAGAACTAAAGGGACAATCAGGCAGCTGTTTAGGAGATTAAATTGTCCCCTATAAAATATTCATCTACATTTAAATATTCCAAGGAGCATTTAGAAAACCCTGAATAGAAGCAATTTTGCACCTGGATTAGGCAGAAAGATCTGAAAATCAGTTCAATTAAATTTTATTTATATAGCACCAATTCATGCTACATATCATCTCAAGGCTCTTTCCAAAGTCAGACTCCATCAGATCCTCCAGGTTGGTGAGAAAGTTTCCTCTCTAAGGAAACCCAGCAGGTTGCATCAAGTCTCTCCAAGCAGCATTCACTCCTCCTGAAAGAGCGTAGAGCCACAGTGGACAGTCGTCTGCATTGTTGATGGCTTTGCAGCAATCCCTCATACTGAGCATGCATGAAGCGACAGTGGAGAGGAAAACTCCCCTTTAACAGGAAGGAGAACCTCCAGCAGAACCAGAACCAGGCTCAATGTGAACGCTCATCTGCCTCCACCCACTGGGGCTTAGAGAAGACAGAGCAGAGACACAGAAAGCACAGAAGCTCACATTGACCCAGGAGTACTTTCTATGTTAGAGAAGACAGAGCAGAGACACAGAAAGCACAGAAGCTCACATTGACCCAGGAGTACTTTCTATGTTAGATGGTAATAGTGGATGATCTGCCTCCCCTGATGATGTCACAGCTAACAGAACGCCAGACCAGGTGTACCTTCTATGAAGAGAAAAATGACAGAGAACAAAAAGATGAAACAATGCAAACTGGAGAGCAGTAGGAGAACTCAGCAGAGTGAGAGAAATAGACCCTGATGTCCTCCAGCAGCCTAAGCCTATAGCAGCATAACTATAGAGGTAGCTCAGGGTAACATGAGCCACTCTGACTAGAAGCTTTGTCACAAAGGAAAGTTTTAACATTAGTCTTAAAAGTAGACGGGGTGTCTGACTCACGGACCAAAACTGGGAGTTGGTTCCACAGGAGAGGAGCCTGATAGCTAAAGGATCTGCCTCCCATTCTACTTTTAGAGACTCTAGGAACCACCAGCAGACCTGCAGTCTGAGAGCGAAGTGCTCTGTTAGGAACATACGGGGTAATCAGAGCTCTGATATATGATGGAGCTTGATTATTAAGGGCTTTATACGTTAGAAGGAGAATTTAAAATTCTATTCTAGATTTAACAGGAAGCCAATGAAGGGAAGCTAAAAATTGGAGAAATATGATCCCTCTTGTTGATTTTCATCAGAACTCTTGCTGCAGCATTTTGGATCAGCTGAAGACTTCGAACTGCATTTTGTGGACTTCCTGATAGTAAAGAATTACAATAGTCCAGCCTTGAAGTAACAAATGCATGGACTAGTTTTATAGGCATCACTCCTGGACAGAATATTTCTAATTTTGGCAATATTACTCTTGTGAAAAAAGGAAACCCTGGAAACCTCTTAAATATGGGATTTAAATTACTTTTTTTGGTCAATAATAACACCAAGATTTTTTTTTACTTTATTACCAGAGGCCAAGTTAATGCCATCCAGATTAAGTGATTAAGAGTTTTATTTTAGATTTAAAAATCTTAACGCAAAGCATCTAGAAGTGATCTCCCTGAGCCGCCATAAAGGAAGTATAACAACAAGAGATTGGGGCTGAATGTGGAGCCTTGAGGTACTTTAGACATGAGTTATTTAGGTCAAGCTGAAGGTTTCTCCAAAAACTATCCTAATAGCTTCAGACCTAGTTTTTTCACTCTAAGGTCAGTATGAAAGTTGCATTGATTCAGTTTTCAGCCGTGTATGTATAAATTCAGGTACCCTTGTTGAGGACAAGGACGCGTCCTCGTTTAGAACCCTTGTTCATTAAATTTATAGCTGTTTTGGGACATAACTTCCTTTTTTACTTCCTTTGTGTTTGAGTTATAGGGTGTGAAATCGACACTTATAAATGTATATTATTTTTTGGAGCAGATGTGGGCAGACATAAAGTGATGATAAATTCTACCTCCTTTTAAATTTACCATCCTGTCTCCTACGGGCGTCTCAACTTCTTTGCTCTAATCTGTATGTACCCTTCCTCCTCATGACTTTCCCCCGTCTCCATCTCACCCCCCCCCCCCTGCTATCAGTCTCTGTGTGGGTGGCTGTTTGCTTAAAAGGAGATTTAGTTTTGTTTTCTATCTTCCACTTCAAAAGGCAACTTTCCTTTACATTTTTGCCTCCTCCCACATATCCTCAAGTCAGTATTATATTCAAGAAGATATGTTGTCACTTGAATTTATTGCACTAAAGAACCATGAAATTCATAATTAAACATCTTCAATTGTCAGGACAGATTATTTTATTGGTAGGTTTGTGTTTGTCTTACTATTTGTAAGGTCTTTGTTGGAAAATAATGGATTTTAAGAGCATTGTTTTAAATAAATGTTTCTGCAAGACGGACCAACATAAATAACTAAAATCACCACATTTCTGTCGGTTCTTTTATTTTATCTTTAAGCCTTTAAATATGGACACATTGTCAGGAACGTGTCTGTATAAAATCATAACATTTAATCACGCTTCACCAGGACTGGTGCAGCGTTCTGTCCACACTGATTAAAACTAAATCAGTTTGTGTTCAGTTTTCTTCACTTTATTCACATTTTCAAAGTGAACTTTTTCTCAGAAACCCCATCAGAAAATACTCTGGGCGAACGGATGAAAGCTACGCTCCACTCTGAGTGCTGGATAGGAAACTAAGCTGCATATTTTGAACGGTCATGTGATTCTACAGATGTGACACTGTAAACACTTGCCTTGTAATGCGCGTGTCCCCCTTTTGCCAAAACCACTCTGACCCATGCATGGACCCTCACTGGACCCCTGCAGGTGTGTTGTAGTGTCTGGTTCCAGGATGCCAGCAGGAACCTTTTAGATGAGGTTGATCCGTGGATCAGACATGTTTGTACAGCGCATCCCGCTGATATTTGACTGGATTGGGTTCCTGAGGGTCTAGTCCACACCAAAAACACTCTGTTATGGTACTTAAAACATACCTAAACTAATCTCTAAAGCTTTCTGTCAGAACTAGGGCTGGGCGATATGGATTAAAAAAATAAATCTCAGATTTTATCATACCAAATCTGATTAATCGATTTTTTTTCCCTCCTTTTTGTTTCATAAAAATAAATTAAAGAAATTATTTTAAAACCTTGCATTTTATGTCAAGCATTTCGTCAGGGAGTTGACCTGAATTCAAAGTGCAACTAAAAAAAAACAAGCTGTGAAACATGCTTGTAAAACAAGATGGCAGCCGTGCCATTATAAACAATGAAAATATAACAAAACATTTTCTGCTAGTGGTATTACACATTGAGTTAAGAACAGGCTTCACTGCACTTGTGAACTTCAAACTAAGTTAAAAAAAGTAAATAAGTAAATGAAGTACCTCGTATTATGATAAAAAAAAGTTTCTACTTAACAATATTTTGACAATACATTTGCCTAAACATATATTCAGCATCACATGCTGTTCTCTTCATGGAAACCCAATGAGTGTATTGGCAAAATAAAATCCAGATTTTCCAAAAATGAAATCTTAAAGAATTGTAAATTCAAATTAATCGATTAAATCGATTTATCGCCCAGCTCTAGTCAGAACTCATCATCCCTTACTCATGAAACATAGTTTATTATGAAACCTTACTATTAAAACCGAAAAACTTAATCGGTTGGATCTCACTGGCCTTTGCTCTCTGCATGCATCACTGAGTCCTGGTCTCCCCGACCCTGAAACCAGTTCCCCACAGAGCTAGTTTGGCACAAAATATCACAATATTACCAACACAAAAGACTAAAATTAGAATTGTATTAATTGTTTCCTAAAATATTCCTAGTGTTATAAAGTCCCATCTTGCATGGTGTGATAATATTTAGTCTGTTGGATGGAGTTCTACAGCAGTAGATGCAGATGGTGGGATCCAAGATGCTAAAAGGTGACGGAGGGTTTTGGAAGCACAGTTGATAAAGCGAGGAGGGAGGAAGCTGTTCATATATAAAACCTTCCTCAAAAAGCTTAAAGCCTCACACTCTCCCTTTTTTCTTGCTTCCAACTCTTTAACTTTGAAGGCAAGCTGCTCACTTGCTGCCTAAACAGCCTTGATCAGCATCAGGTTTCACGATGGATATATAATCAGTTTTTCACCTCACCTATCAGCGGTGCCTCCTCTCCGTCACCAAATCTTTCCATAGCTGTTGGGACTGGTCCTCTAGATCCAACAGATGAGAACTGAACTGGGTCAGAGTTCATATCTAAACAAATCCCACACATGTTTGACTTGGGCAACAATGAGGGAACTTCATTATGCCTTGGTAATATTGGCCATCCATCTTTTGTTGATGCGTTAGGAATGCATGATGGTCATCTGTGATTTTCCATACCTGAAATGCTTCTTTCAAACATGATACAGCATCACTTGCTTGGCACACAATCAGGCGAGCCTTTCTTCTGTTGTCCATAACCAGAACTTTCATAATAGCTACATTTATATGGATGAAAGTAATTGGAATAAAGGGCCAATCGGAATAAAAAAAGCGTCATGTAAACAAGGCAATAGGAATATTGTGATCGAGTTAAAGGTATACTATGCAACCGGGGTTGATTTTCCAGCGAGGCTCCCCCCAGAGGGTGAAAGTAAAAGTGCACTGTCATAAAGATGCTCAGCTGTTCTGGTTTCTCCGTCAAGCCAGGCGCGGTTGTTTTGAAGCTTAGCAGACAGGCGAACGCAACGAAAAGTGGAAAAAACGGCAGTACAAGCAATGACTAACACAGTGAAAGTATGAATATCAGGGTTTCCCGCAGCGCTATCGCCTCGCCAACATTCAAAAATAAATAAATAAATAATAATAATAATAATTAAAAAAAAAAACTCGATATGCTTGCATGTTTATTTGACGTTAACACGCGGTTCTTTGTTGTTGCTTTCGCGCGTGCATATAGTGAATGGCAGGGCAAAAACACATGGAGTTCTCGCCGTAAAGCAAGACCGACTCTCGCAGTCTTGCACGAGACTTCTGAGCCTGTGAGTGCGGGCCGAGAGCTCTTGCAATTGCAAGTGCGGTATTTCCCCCACAGACCACCAGGGCGGCCGAGAAAACCTTTGTTCAACCTGAAATGACTCATTTAATCATCCAAAACGGTATGGAACACATTAATTAACTGAAAAATGTTGCATAGTATGCCTTTAGACTCAGTCGGAATAAATTTGTAATCCGAATGAGAGGAATGGTTCACACCTGTTGATAATCTGATCGACATGCATGTAAACACATGACAGGGTCAAGATATAAACGTGACGCATTTCCATGTTGTTGAGTGGTGGAAATACGTCGGGAAGCAAAACTGTAGGGGCTCCAGATACAAGCTTTCTGTTCTATTTATTAACGACTCAACTGTAATTAGAACCTGGTGAAAGTCCAGCCTGTGCGCTCAGAAGACAAACAAACTTGTACAGTGCTGCTTTGTTCTTCTTCTTCTGTGGTATTTATAAGGGAACTTTGATAACTGCGCATGTCAGAGGGGTTCTATTCTGAATAAAGCCAGGTGCATAAACACGCACATTAAGATCGGATTAATTGATATAAATCCATACAATCCGATTATTTTTTTGGTTTTTATTCCAAATACATTTCAATCCGGTCGTGAAATTTTGTGCATATAAACATAGGTACTGTGTGTGGGTGGCCTCAAGAACTATTGTTATTGGAGCCATTATTGCAGAACTGTGACACATGTACACCCACTTTTTTGGGTGATTGCACAATGCAACCCTTCAGCCTCATCCAGAAATCCATGAGGTGATCTGCATCCACATCTGCCGCGTCCTGGGTGTACGCTCCCATGTGAGGGATCGTACGCGGCCGACAGGGGACGTAATCTTTAATAAGGGGAGGCTGTCTGCTGCCAGATGCATCAACAAGCCGTCTGTGGCTGCTGACTGTCTCTCTCTGTTTTCTCAACACTTTGCAAACTCGTTTTGCTCCCCATCACTGGTTTCCACACTGTATTAACAGAATTAGATTAGTCAGACTTTTTCTTCTGGTTTCTAATTTCCTTCTTTTTTCAGTGTGGTAATGTGCAAACATCTCAGAGTAAAGTAGATGGAGCACCTTTGGAGTTAACATTATGTTCCTTTGAAGCCACGACCTGCAGAGCTGCACTAAAGTTACAGAAGGGAAATGTGCTACATAAAGCTTAATTCGCCCAGCAGAGAAATGTGCTGCCTTTTTCCGGTCTGGTCTTGTTTTATTCTCTCAAAACAAACACTTAATTCACATTTTAGTTTGCTTCCTGGCTCTGGATATTAGGGGGGGAAACTGTGTTCTCCTGGATTTACGCTGAGGTCTCCAGTTTCTCCTTTCGTGCTCCCTTTAACAATGTGACAACCCTCCAGCAAACACGGGATTTAAGGTCTGCCGCGGGGGTTTCTTTGTGTAAAATTCACAACCTGCTTTCTGTTTCAGTCCTGCAACATTTTCCAGAGCACAGGTCTCCTCAGAAAATGTATTTCTAAGGCAACTTATTTGAAAACATCTCTTCTTCTTCTTCTTCCCTCAGCCTGCCCAGAATCCTGCGCCACCTGTTCTAGTAGATGGGATTGCCAGTCCTGTGACTCCCAGCTGCCCTTACTGGGCCCAGACAGAGACCGGTGCCTGGGTTCCTGTCCCCCTGGTTCCTACCAGCACGATCACACGCTCTGCCGCCGTGAGTATCACAAGACCCGACCAGACCCTTCTGTCAGATTTACCCTCCAACATCACACATTAAAAAAGTTGAGTTTTTATTCCAACCAGAATTTCTCTTCAGAAGTTTGGGAAGGATTATTTCATATATATATATATATATATATATATATATATATATATATATATATATATATATATATATATATATATATATATATATATATATATATATATATATATATATATATTTTTTTTTTTTTTTATTTATTTATTTATTTATTTATTTATTTATTTTTTCATGACTTTTTTGCGGCATGGAATGACTTTATTGATTTTATGGTTTCAGTTTACCAATAAAAAAAACCCCCGGTCTAATAGAACTGAATAGTCCTTTATTAAACTCACGGTTAGGGAGTTGACTTCACAGCAGCGATGGTGATAATAAACATCCAGGTGAATATAAAAAATACAGACAAAACTATAAAATAAGTATAGAAATAGAATAAATAGGCTACAAATATATGAAATTTCTAATTCCCAGACATATATACAGAATTGTATCCAAAGATTGAACCCGATTTATTGTCTATAGAAATAACATATAGAGAAAAAAATACATACAATTAGTAAATATTGCAAATTCTCAGATATCGGGGTCATGAATACCATAAACATGCTTAAATCGGAGGTAACCGGACCATTGTTAGTATTTTTCTAAAAACTTTTTGTCATCTAGACAGGACTCTTTGTCAGTTCTAGTGGTTTGCACATGTTTGTAACTAATTTTAATTCACACTCAGATAGACTTTATTTATGTATCATGGGGCTTCCTGTTTGCTCTTCTGAGGGATAACACAGTAAAAGGTGCTGAATACAAATCCATGCTAAATCTTTCAATTTAATTTCTAAAAACTGGAATTACCTGCCTTTTGACACTCATTAATCTGTATCAAACAAAATTTGAAAGTTTAAGGGCGTGAATACATTTGCGAGGTGCTTTATATAGTAAAAGCTGAAAATTGTTGGGGACTGACTGTGGATTTGCATGTTTTTTACAGTTCTCCAGGGGTAGCCTTATTACTGCAGAAGTCCCTAATAAGACAACATATTAACCTTTCAGTAACGTCCGCTCTAATCGCCTCAGTTCTAAAGAGGAGAGTAATATGGACAGTGTTGCAGTCAGATAGCTGTCTTGTTTTCTCAGAATTTATTCTTTTTTCTTATATTTAATTCAAATGTTAACTTCTAACATGTTTCAGAGCAAACTGTTGCTTCTTAAAAGCCACTCTTTGGGGAGGTTGCTTGTGTTTTGGCTTCTTTTTTTTTTCTTTTTTTGTTTATTTGAACAAACTCTGTAAGACTTATTTTCAGTGAATGGGGTTTTAGAATAGCTCTAAATATTTCACTAAGCAATGGGGGGGGGGCAAAGCTTTCCCCGGGGTCCAAGTATTATTGCTTTAGTATTGTGGAGATTTAAAAAGTTGTGCTTTTAAGCCTTTGCCTGCCATGTCGTTGCTGCACTTTGGCTCCAATGTTCCCACTCAGATAGTTATTTAGGATTTCATTTCAGCTAGAAAAGAACAAAAAACCTTCAGTTCTGAGACACAAAAAGCCCCTTTTTATGTTTTTAGTTTTTTATCCCTTGCATTCCCCCTTTTCAATTAAAGAATATTGCCATCAATTTCGTTAATTTAATGTAAATGATTTCTACAATTTTGACTAAAGAACTTTTGGATGAACAAGTTAAATTCTGTTTCATGGCTACCTGGAAACCTCCTCATTTTCAGATAAAAATTACAAACTTTTCAGCGCTTTACTTCCATCCAAGTATGATAGACTTTTTATTTATTTTTTCACAAATCTTGCAAACATGTTTACTATGTGCCAATTGGCCCGTATGACTTAAATGTGGCTTGAACCAGTTTAGTGTTCCCAAATCCATGAATTAAACAACTTTTAATTCCCTATTATAACAACTTTTAAGTCCCTATTATAACATAATGATATAGCTACGTTTGTTGATCTAAGGTCCACTATGCTTCCTGTTTTGCTGGACCTCACAGCAGCGTTTGACACCGTGGATTATTCTGTAATCTTGTCCTGATTGAAGAACTACGTCCGTATGCGTGGCACAGATGGAAGTGGCTCATCTTTTACCTGAAAGATTGAAAGTTCTCTGTCACGATTTATAAACTTACCGTTTCTAGTGCTCCTCTTTCCTCTGGGGTCCCACAAGGCTCCATTCTTGGCCCTCTTCTACTTTAACCATATATGCTGTCACTTGGAGCTGTTATAACTCAGTACCAGTTGTACTTCCACTGCTCTGTAGATGATCTACTGATCTACTTGTCTTTGAAGACAGGTTGCAGTAATGCGCTCCATTCTCTCCTGGATTACATTACTGCTGTTAAACAGTGGCTTGGCCCGAATTATTTTGTCTTTAAATGGACAAAAGACTTCATGTGTTGTTTTTTTTGTCGTCAATACCACTTCTGATGTCAATGGTTTGACTTTTAATCTATTTATTAATTAATTAATGTCAATATTTGATTAAGACAAAGTTGAGCCTTACCCTGACCTGGAAAAGACCATTCATGCTTCTATTAGCTTTAATATGGTTAATTTATTCTCATGCTCTACGTTGGTGTCTCCCAGTCAGTCCAGAGTTATTTCTGTGACAGATTTGAGTCTGCTGATCTACTTGATGTTTTATTGTCTGCCTGTTTTTTACATGATGTGAGTAAAATTTCTTGTTTGTACCAACTAACATGGCGAATAAACCCGATTCTGAATACAGCTGCACATCTTTTAGCTAACACCTCCCAATGTGCTCACATACCCCCTGTTTTATATTATTTACATTGTCTTCCTGTTCGTCTTAGATGTGATTATAAACTTTTACTGTCCGGTGTTATATTTTTTTAACGGCCTCACACCTCGTTATTTATCTGAACTTTGATGCATTGGTATGCCTGTTGGCACACAACCGCTTAGCTGTGCTTGCTTTTATTGTTCTTTAGCACATTCTTTTGAATAGATTTGTAGTTGGATACAAGTCAGGAGATTGACTGGGTGATTTTGAACCATTCTTCCGTCAAACATGGTGGTTGCAATGACACCTGTAGCCCTGGCCTCATCTGACCACACTAAGTTCCACTAATATTTCACTTATTTGCCTAAATCTTCTGCAGCAAACTTTAGTCAAGCTTCAACATGCTTTTTCTTCAGCAGTGGAGTCTTGCGCAGTGAGTGGTTTAGAAGCTGCTGCGTTACTTTTTTTGTTTTCATAGGAAAAGCTGTACTTGTTCTTTCCAGTTCCTTCGTAAGCTTTGCGATTACTTCTTGGTTCTTCTGGTAATTGTGTCAGAAATCGTACGAGTGGTTGTTTCCACTTCAGGATTATGAAGGTTAGAAAACCATTTATGTCTTTTGCAACAGTATGACTTTCTTTCATTATCTGTAATACTCCTGTGATGAGGAACTGTTTTATAAGCCATCAGTTAACATTGAACCAGGACTTAGCAGCAGTATTAATATTTCCAAATACTGAGAGATTTCAGCTGGTTTCTTTATTTTCAATGCCTTTTTGCACATCCTTTTCTTCAGTTGTTAAATAATTATCTCCTCTGTCATTACAGCCTTTTACCCAATTTTATTTATGGCCTGTTTTGTTTAGCTTTTTCTTTGACTGGTTTCTACAGACATTTGTTTATTAATTCCATGTAAATAGAAATCTTAGAAATATATTCACTAAGAAAATGTTGACATGTTCAGTACCTGAATACAAATTTTGCCCTAAATGCTACATGAAACATCTCCTAAATGTGTGCAAGCTAAGAAATGCCATTTTGCTCAGTAAAGCTCTTTTAATTGTAGATCTGCCCTTTCATGCTTTTTGAGAAATACACAAAACCCAGCTAATCGTTGTTTTTACGCATGTAGCATATTTTTATACATCTTTCCCAGAGGATTGTAATATTCTGTGCATATTGATGTAGTGGAAACATGTTAGTTGAGAGTTGGAGACCTACTGCTTTCCCTGCGGATGGTGGGTAGATGTGAAATGGCCCAGAGAGGGGGTGGGTTGGTGAGCATAGAATAACCACATTGTGATTCGAGCATTTTTGCAGCTCAGTTTCACTCCTTAATGACTGCAGACCTCCTTGTGCACACGCTCAATAACAAGCCTTACATCGGTTAGACCACAGCAGCTAATGCAGAAACTCTGGCTAATACTCCATAACTAGATGGATGGCAGCATTGTGCAAACTCTCAGTGGACACTCTGAGCGATGCTACCTTTGTCCTGCTTTTGTGCAATCTATTGTAGGATTCACCCATGAAGCATTAATCATATCTAGCCTTGACTAACATTGAGCGTGTTACTCTCAAATGTAACACAGCATAATCAAGGGAAGCAAGTTGTTGTGCAAGACGTCCACTCATGCACCTACTCTGCATTCATTCAGGTTTAATACTGTAAAATAAATAATTTGCACCGCCAGGCCAGTTTTTGTAATTTATTCCCTTTGTGGGATTCATACAACAGCCGTCCGATTCTTTTTAATCTCCAACAGGCTTTAATAGGAACAAAATCCCTTGTTTTTTTTTTCCTCCTACAAATTTCTCTAGAGGATGAAACAAAAAAGGGCTGCAGTGGAAAGAGGGACTAACAATCACTGACTGCAAATCAGCAGATGCCTCGGTGAAACGCATTAGGTCTGATTCTGCCTGAGTGGATTTCTTGTTGGAGAAAATGGAAGGAGGGATTGAGGATGGAGGTAGAGGAGATGGGAGCTGACGTTGGTAATGAGCTCGTGAGATGTTTTACCAGATGGTAACCTTTTTTGGCAGAAGACCTCTGGACCACCCAGAAACGCAGCCTGCTGCTGCAAGCCGTCACTTTTTAAACACCTCGAGTTTCTAGGAGCTTTAGTTTATCTGCATGTGTTCGCTTCAGTTGAATCGTGAAGAATTATTGAGGCTCTGTGTCGCCTATTGTTTACAGCTGCTGTACCACATCCATGTCTTCTCTCTCATTGCTTTGGTCTAACGAGTTATAGCTGTAGTTGGTAATCCTGTTCAGAAACAGTTTTTGTCATACTGGGTGAAATAGCCCTCCCATCCTGACAGTAGTAAATGCATTACGTATTCAGAAAAAAGAGGTTTCAAAAATTAGATCACTGTGAAATCTGCAGGTCTGTAGACATTCTGATCAATCCCTGCCGTTTGGGCTGAATGGCAGACATCGGTCAGGGGATTAGTCCTGTTCTCACCCCCCTCTGTCCCTCAAGTTCCAGGGGATTCACCTCATCTATTGGTTGTTCCACATGCCAGACATTCTGACGTGCTCACGTAACACCAGTGTTCGTGCTCGTTCCTTCCTTGTTTCCGCTTGTCTCCGGTTAGCTTAGCGGCTAGGTTAGCAGTTAGCTTCAGTGTTAGCCGTTCATTGTAGCGCCGCTGCTCTCGCTGTAGACTTTGAACATGACTGAGAGTCGCAAGAAGCAAACCACTCATGTTTATGAGAAGAAGAGGAAGGAATCAGTGGAAAGAAATAAGACCAGAGTGGATTTGGGAGATTTTTTCACACAATCCCCCCTGAAGAGCGGAAGAGCAGGTAAGACAGTCTTACACAGTTATTCAAAAAGGGACTTGTAGAAACTTCCGGAAAAATCGCAGACCCCAGCTTTAGATGTTTCCTCTATTCTGTGGGCGCTTTTTGGTGTAGAAAAGCTTATGTTCAAAGTTACTTAATATATCAAACTTGCAGTGTTAAACTCATACTTACAACTTTTTCATCAAAATTATAAATTTTTTCTAGACTGTTGCAGCATAAAAGTTTTCATTTTATTGAAGAATAAATATACAGTATATAAATAATTGCTTTATAGATTTTGACGGGTCCAAGATATATAAATATTTACTTATATTGTGCACCAATGGGAATCGTAGGTTGAAGTCAAGCGAGACGGAGCTCGGGTTGCCAGATCAAAGTAGCTCGAAGGAAATTAGTTCTCTGCATTTAACCTATCCGGGCCATCTAAACATGTTTTACAAGAAGATTGTTACAGTGATTAATGGTGTGGTATAGAAACACTGAAAGGCTTATGATTTGACAATTAATATACCACAAAAGACTCCTCGCCTGATATTTCTCCTTGTCGCTACCAGTAGCACGAAGCGTGCCATCAGCTCTTCTGTGCATGTGCAAACAGAATAGCTTCCATCCGTTTAAAGTATTTTCATCCTGTCCTGCAAAATGCTATAACTTACTTGATAACTGTTGTCATGTTTTTTTTTACTGAAAACACATTGTAGTAGAAAATGGTTTATTAAACTTATTGAGTTGTAATGTAATAATGATGTCAATGGGCCCTTGGGTGAAACCTTGTTATTATGGCATCCACATCGTTTATTTCTTACAAAAACATAACTGCAGGTGATGAAAGACTGCAAATGGATCCATTCTGTGATCAACATTGTTGGAGTGCACAGTTAAGTACAGAGAAAATCAAATATTGAAATGAATTAAAATTATCGCTCAGTGTGACGTAATCATTGCACCTATTTAGAGCAGTGAAAGCGTCCATCGAAATGCGATTTAGCAATTTTTTATGTATTTCTGTTCCCATTAAATCATGCCATATTCACATTATTACAATATAATACAAAAAGAATCATCCTACCCCCCCAAAAAAAGATTAATAAACAGAATAATTTCTGGAAGTTATTCTGTTTGTGCATGTGCAACAGAGCCGGCGGTACAGATCGGGTAGTGATGCTCTAACTATTGAAAGTAGCTGCACGTCACTTTTTTGGGCTGAGATTGGTTCTGAAGATGAGTTTTTACTTGGTGAGAACAATGCAGAAACCCGACAGATGGACCATAATTTTATGCTTATTGCTTTTTTATCACAGTATTTCACAAATTAAGGCTGAATCACGTTGCCAAATTGAGTACCCTGGAGTTACAGAGTGCAGCACATGCAAGAAACTGTGCACAATAGTTCATTTTCAAGGGTCTTTGAAATTTTAAAGAACAATTTTCCAGGCCTCTAAAAAAATGTGTGTTTGCATATGTGCATGCCAAGCACACAAATATATGAAGAAATTATCGTTGGTGTTTAGAGAAGGATCAGGATTGTACATGTGTCAGAGAGAGAAATAAATTTAAATGAATAATCTCACTTGTTTCTTTATTAAAATATAACATATAAATTTATACATTTATTAATTTGTAATACCACATTTCTCTTTAAGAGCATAAAACAAAGTACTGTATTTTAGCATGAAAGCACATATTTATTTATAATATGCCACACATGTCTCTTTGTTAAATAGCTTAAACCAACATGCCTGTGCAATAAACTAAATTATTTATATATAAATAAAATAATATATATATGACATTATGTATTTATACAATAATATGCCAGATGTCTGTTAACGAGCATACATTTATGAAAAATGTTTGTTCAAACAACATATTTCAGCAATAAAACATGTTTTTTCATGTGTAACAGCGCCCTGTATTATAGCCACACCTCCGCCGTTTGTAACAAACCAAACCCTGTGAAAATCGTGTACAAATTCAGGGAGTTATGATTTATTTTAGTTGGGCAAACAGCTTCCTCAGTACAAATAAATACACGGGGGTTGCGTGAGAGACCCATCCAAGATGGCGGCCGCGCTGAAACGTCAGCTCCAATAGGCAGCGCCAGTCTACTTATATAATGTCTATGCTACTTTCTGTCCACCTCCGGCATTTGGCAGATCTGGCAAAGGACTGGCAAACATGGTTGGAACGAGAGCGGACGAGCGTGAGAGCGCCCCCTTCTGGGTGGGAGGAGTTATACTTGTAGCTATCTCCTTTAACCTTGCCTGAAAGTGTGGACTCAAAAACAAGCTTGATGTTCAGATACAAAGAAACCTCCTCTCTAAAAAAGAATTAAATGGTTGGAAAGACAATTTAGCATGATCTTATTTTCTCACATAATTTTTTTTTTTTAATTGCTTGAAGATTCATAGAAATCCCGTTTTGAAATGAGTTTGATTGTAAGTAGAGCTTGTTGCTGTCCTGCCTTATTCCTCAGCTAATTCAGTTCAGGCTGTTATGAAAAAAATGCGTTGTGGCAGCTTTCTGTTTTGTTGCTGTATAATTAGATCCATGAATCAAATTCTAATTTGAGTTGAATGAATGCTAGGAAAAACTCATGCAAACATAATTTCTCTTCATAGTTCCCTCCAACAACAGACTTTCAGATACAGCTCTGCTGAGTGTTTTTATCTGTCCAAATCTGCTTTCTCCACGCTTAGTTTAATTGCTGAATATCTCATCTCATCTGGTTTTATCACCGGAGGTTTGGGAGATGCAAACCGCTTCGGCAGCATGGTAATTGTGTCCCCGTTCGGCTCCACGGGGACGCAGAACGAAGATTATCCACTGCACCGTGCAACCGTGCATCCATCCAAATCTGCCCCTGTTCACGCAGGGGTGAGGTTTTTTTTTTTTTTTGACAACTTCCAGGATTACATTTGCTGATAACTTTACGCTTCAGGCTGCCTGGAAAAATAAATTGCTTTCCTGAGAGGAGCAAGGTAAAGGACGTGTAATCCTCTTGTTGGCTATGACCGTTTTTGGAGGAATAGTTTCCATAATATCCCGGTTTGAGTGGGACGTTAAAAGGATTTTTATGGCATTTTAAAATAAATAAAGAGCGTATCATGAATCCTACTCTTTATCTTATTAAACATGAAGAAAAAACATTTTTTTTGAGAAAAGAAAACGAGACGGTGTGAAAAGGAAATGGCAGAAAAAGTAGAGGTGGGGGAAGAAAGCCAGAGATAGAGATCGTCATGGGATGAGGAAGTTAAAGAGGTGCAGAAGTTCAAAAACAGAGAGATGTCCTCGGATAATGGGGAAAACTCAGCAGCTGAATCCATTTCACCTGTTAATCTATAGGTCACTGCAGAGGTGGGATAATTTCTTTTTCCTCCTGCAACTGCTTCAGAAAGTAAACTTTCCCCAATTTTAACCATTCATGTCTAGTGATTAAATTCAGTACTCCTCAAATTTAAAGAACTGCCAACTACATTAATTAGTTGACCATTTTTCTCAAATGAAACTTTTTTTCCATCATCATAAGCAGCCAGTTGTTGGTATGCATGTCAGCACAACATGAAATTGGACTTGCAAGGACTCAGAAGTTGACTGCAAGAGGTTATGAGTTAGCTGCACTTGATTTTATACTCATTCCATTGGCAAATAGTCTTATTTAGCTGCTGAGATCAAGGAAAAATAAACAAATTTCAAAAAGATTTTACCTACATTTAGTTCCCTTTTTGCAGTGTGGCTCCTTGCTGTGAAGGAGAGGAGCCAGTTGTCGCTGAGGAGAGATGAATCTGCTGTTGCTGAGCTCTGCTGATGGGAACTCTGTGCAAAGAGAAAACTTGTACACTGTCCTTTCTACTCAAATTTTGGGGAGTATCTATTTTGATAAGTGCTTCAAATATAGTCCCAGGTCTGATAAATTATGCTCCCAATTATGGTTCTAAGCACCGCAGCAGCACAAACCCCCTTCTGAGGTTAAGTGATTTTCATGAGTCCTTTCACCTCATGTTGCATTCTTTCTGTACATTATGCAGCATTTCCAGACTCGGATGTAATGCAGCTTGTCAGGACGACTTTGTCAAAGTTGATGAAAGTGGAGGAGAAGATTCTTACTCCGGTCTCATAACGTCCTGCTGCATATATTTTTTAATTATTGACAACATTCTGGTTAAACTTGGACCTTTGTCAAGTCAGGCCTCCCAGTGGGAGCGATATGCACGGGCACGCTCTCTATTCTTTCAACTTTTGACCTGAAGACGATCCAGCTTGGATCTGAATGTTGTCAATTATTAACTGATGTCTGCAGCAAGGACAAAGTGTGCAGAGGTGTGTTTGCTTTTACTGAAAGCTTGCATGGCCTTGCGTTTTCATTTGTATGACCCCTCTGACTCCTTACTTGCTCCTTTTTTTGGAATGCACCTGAAGTTTCTAACAGACAGTAATAAAAAAAAGCAAGAAATATACAACTGTTAACAAGAAAGCTGTTGAAATGAAGTTTAAAATGAAGAGTTTTTTTAGGTGCTGGCAGTACGGTTTCAGCTGGGTGGGATGTATTTCTAGAATATGAGTTTTGTTACCTGAGGACAGTTGGCACAGAGCAGCAGGGATCGGATGATTTATTTCACACTCATGTCTAATAACTTCTCAGATACATATTGGCCTCTGTTCTGGAATCTCAGATTAATTAAGATTTTTATCAGCGGTTCTTATGACATAGATTAAATTAATTATCCTCTCCTCGGGTGAATTTCCCCGTGTCTCTTTGAGTTTGTCTCACTTGTGGCTCTCTGCTCCAAGTCATTCCCTTCATTTTCATTTTAACCCATATTTAACCTGTTAATGTCATTGAATTAGCCCCTATTTCTTGAGCTTTTCCTTTCAAGCACCCAGACTTCCTTGTGATCATTTGAAATGTTTTTCCTAAGTAGTTATTTTGACTTTAGAAAGAGACTGAAAATAAAAGAAAAACAGCCAAAGTCTTCCCTTCATAAAACATTTAATAAGGCCTGGAGATCTGTTGTTAAAGCCCATCAAGTTTTACTGGCAAGATTACCTTTTTTACCCGAGGAAGGAAAGGTTTTTTCAGTCTAGCTTGTGTTGATTCAGTGGAGCATTATGTTCTGCAGGACAGATTAGAAACATGCAGCTTAAGGCGGCAGGAAGAGAAAAGATCACTGGTGTCTACCTTTAAGTTTGCCTTGTCTCCATTTTTTTTTTTTTTTTTGTCAGCCATGTTGTCGCATTTGCCACCGATCTCTGGGCTGCTGGGAAATGTTGATGTTTAAAGTTGTATAAACTTCACACAAAAAAGGATAAATTATACATTTGTTTAGATCCCAGCAATGCTTTGCTAAAACAGGCTTTAAGGCAGGTTATTTTTTTCCTTTCTCTGTGTCAGAAACAGTGTTGCTCTTTGTGAATATGATTTTTTTTGCTCTGGTTATGATTCCTGTAAATGTAAATGGAAAAAAAAAATGGACATCTATTCCTTGAAATTCATGCTGTGCCAGTAGACAAAAGTTAATGAAGGATCCTTTCTGAGATTTTCAGTATCAAAAAGCTTACCTGAGTTTGTAACCACAGCAACTGATGCTGGTAGCTGTGAATATTCTAGAGGTCTTTAAAAATCAGATAATAATACCTAAAAAGAATCTCTGAAACATAGAAAATACATCGTGTGTCTGCATGGAGCCTTCTTTGTGTCTCAGATGTAAATTGTGTTATTTGGGTTTCACTCAGAATCATTTAAGTAAAAACAATTTAGCAAAACCCCAAAAGCCAAAGTTAATTATACTGCTAAAATAAATGATTTTTGTTAATTACGTAATAATCACAATCATACAACTTCAACTCTACTCCTTTCACAGCTTGAGAACAAGAAACATACAAAAATACATTTAACTACAACTAAAATTCTTATTATTTATTTAGAAAAAAAAAAGGTTTTCCTTTTGAAAGCTGATTTGGATTATTTTATGTTAAAAAAATCAGTTTAGCAATAAAAGTTACATTTCAATATTAAAGCACTAGCGCACACATGCAGAAAGCGATTTGTTTGAGCTAATGCTTCCAATTCTGAAACTGTTATGCTCTGACAGAAAACCTAATATTTGTGCCAGACACAGTGTTGCGCTTATAAAAGGTTTATTAAAAATAAAAAAGTAACACAAAAACCTTGGAGCAGGCAGGCAAAACCCCAGAACAGAGCAGGAGCTAGCCAATGCTGACAGCAGACTGCTCACAGCAGGAAAGGATTTGGAGTCAAGGTCCGAGGCTTTGGGTCATGCACTGTGGAGGCTGGCAGGAGAGGGCAGACAGGTCCAAAGGGCAGGACAAGGATGGTGGTCAAAAACCAGTCCAGGTCACGTCCAGAGAACAGACGCCGATGAGGTGTCCGAGCGAGGACAAGACAAGACAGGAGACCGGGTCAGGAATCAGGCAAAGAACGCCGGACCTCTACTCAGAAAAAAAATGCCTGTTTACACTACACTTTTATAACCGAGCCGAGACCAGTCCGAGCTCGGTAACCGAGATAACTCTTGTGTGTAAATGGTCAGCAGACTGAACCGGACCGCGCTAACTTGACCAGTTCTTGAGCAGGTCTTGGCCTGTTTTTTTTATCCCGGTTACCTGATAACAAAGAGCGCATGAGCAGACCACGTCATCCCCTTACAGTCAGCTGACTGTCCACGGGTCGTCCGCCGTGTCTGGCTGCACGTCCAGATTCACACTCCGTTCAGACAAATTTCAGACATTCATAATAATACTAGCTTCCTTACCGTGACACACGATTTCCAGAGATGATTCTGCTTAGCAGTGTGATGAACCTCAGTGTCTGTTGTTGTTTCTTGCGTCTGTAAATCCTTATTAGACGTTTGTTTGTCTTATCCACGTCCCAAAAGCCGACTCTGTCTAACCATAACATCCTGAATGTTACGGGCGCCGCCATTTTGATTTGCTTTGTCCCGCCTTCAATCCCAGAGAGCGGTAGTACCGCAGATCTCCACTAGGAGGCAAGGAGCAACCAAGGAACCTGGATAGTGTGGTATGTAAACGGTCGTCTTGGTTTGGTTAACTGATCCAAGCTCAGACTGGTCTCTGCTCGGTTAAAAAAGTGTAGTGTAAACGGGCCTAAAGGCTTTTAAGAATCTGGGAGAGAGTGACTGTGAAAAACCAGGTAGCAACACAGGTGGAAGGCATGAAGGTGATTGGGCAGTCACAGGTGCCGCTGCTCACACTAATGAGCAGAGCAGAGGGTGGAAAACATCCAGCCGGCCCAATACACAACAGATCATGGTGGGAGAAAACAGAGCAGCAGTTTGACAGGAACTGGACACACTGCAAAAACGGACCTAAAAATAAGCAAAATATTCTTAAAATGTGTGTTTTTGTCCTAGATTTGAGCAGATAAATAAGATTATCTGCCAATGGATTAAGATTTTTGCACTTAAAATAGGAACAATTCATCTCCATCATCTTACTTCAAGTGCAGGATGTCTAATTATCTTATTTTAGGGGTCAAAGTACTCACTCTATTGGCAGATAATCTTATCTACCTGCTCAAATCTAGGACAAAAACACACATTTTAAGAACATTTTGCTTATTTTTAGGTCCGTTTTTGCAGTGCATGAAGGCAGATTTGCACCGAAAATAGCTTTACTCATTACACATTATAATGGGATTAATACATTTTTAAGGGTATTGACCCTCCCGTTTTTATTAATCTTTAGGTAAATCATAACCAGGGCAAATGGTTTTGCATTCTCAAAGACGAAAGGCTGTTTGCTTCACACATCTAACCCATGCAAAAATGACTGCCTATTCTGTATAGCGGTGGTAATGTGGTTGCAGGGGAAAAAAGTAGTAAAGAGTAAAAGTAGTAAAGAGTAAAATAATTAAAGGGTAGTTTCCTGTGCTGCTGGCGCTACGAGAAACAGGTCAGGGTTGCTACAAAGGGTAGAACTGATCCCCGTTTTCATTGAGGAAATCTCTGTCTTTGTATAAACTGCCTTAACTGTTTTTAAAATCACTGGATGTGATTGTGGATGTTGGGGTTAATAAACGGAATGAGGTGCACTTAGGAACCTTGGTCCCTCTTGGCTGCTGTTGACGGTAGGGGGACAATGGGAAGACCAAGAAGTCCAAAGTCCTAAGGTTTAAAGTCATTAACAATTCATAATGAGCTATCCCCGAGATGTTTATGATGTGGGAAACAAATGTTGGGATCGATATTTTGTCTATGCTATTATTATTTTGCTTCGTAATTGTTTTTACATTAAGGAGAGTTATTTCAAGAATAGACGCTAAAATCCAAGTCTAGTCACAAGTCATTACAACACTCAGGTGAAAGTCGAGTCTTAAGACTTTTCTAATAAAAGTTAATTATCAAGTCATAAAATATGTGAATAGAGTCTGACCTGAGTCAAGTCATCAAGTCAGAGAAAATAGCTGGAGAAGACATCGCAGTCATCCTTCCTAACTGGTGTCCAAACTTTGTGCCAATATGGTCAAAATCTTCAAGCTGATAGCACTTTGGGGGCCACATTTAAAAAAAAAAAAACTATAAATAAATGTGTTGTGCCTTTTTTTTTATAATTTTTCTCAATAATAAACTAGAGATGGAAGATTTTATTAAAATGAACAAATTAGTCATTCTTTTTTGGTATAAGCCTTCAGTAAATCATATCAAAATGTAAAAAAGATATTGCATGACTGCATTATTAAAAGACAGGCTTAGTGTTTAGACATTTTATCGGTTGATATTTTTCCAAGCTCAGACACAAAAATCGGACTTGAGTCACCCGGTTGGGCTTTCGAGTAAAAGTAGCTGGATATTTGCCGTTCTGTTTACTATGAAATTAAGATGAATGCATAAACCTGGTTAGTAAATGAGAAGCAAGTGTTTGTTTGTACCTAATATTTTGTAATTTTAAGAAGCCTTCTTTCTTAATCTGTGAAAATCTCCCCTTTAGAAATAGAAAAAGCGAGTCTAATTGCATCAGACACCCGTGCTCTCAGTCCAGCTTTGCTCCATCTGAGAAAAGAGGATAGGGGGCCACAACACCCCGGCACACACGTTGGACACCCAAACGTTAAGACCTCCTGAATGTCTTTGTAACAGTAGTGTTGCACGTTTACTTCTTGGTTGTATTGTATAAGTTATATTTTAGTGTTTCTTTGAATTTTTTGTTTTAGGTTAACATCTAAAAGACTAACCAGGGATTGGACCAATCAGCCTTTAGCTTGAGGACCTATAGACATGACACAGTTTTTTTTTAGCTGTATTACTGTTTATTTTGTCTTGCTTCTGATCAAGTATGTTTGAAATAAATGAACACATTCTTTATATTCCAGCCTGCTGATATTCCAGCCTGCTTAATATTTGACAAACTGGACTCTTTGATAATTGGTTTTGTTGGCTGTGAATCTGTATTCGGGTGGCATGGCTGCTCCCTCCGGGTCTGCTTCTCAGTCTTTGCCTCAAGCGAAGGAGTTCTGGTTTGTTGCTGTCTCGTTTATGGGTGATAGATGGACCGATCGGGGCCTCGTGTGCAATCCGTCATGAAGAGGCTCAGTGCAGCCTGACTTTCACAATGTCCAGTATCATATCTAACTTCCTTTTTTGTCAATTTAACCTGACTGCTCTGTCATGTGAAAGAGATTTGGACCAGCATATGTCTTTTTTGAAGCTCTTTCTGTCTTCTCCACCATCCAGGTTGCCACAGGTCGTGTTCTGAATGCCGTGGACCGACTCAGCAGGAGTGCTTGTCATGTTCCGACCCAGCCGCTTTGCTCAAGGACGGACTGTGCGTCTCTGACTGTGGTGCAGGATACTACAACCAGGAAGGAATCTGTTACGGTAAAACTCACACATCTTCCCGTTGCATCATGTAAACCTACACCATGTCTTCAGGAAAAGTTCTCTGCCTTTTAATTCAGTCTCTCTGGTCCTCCAGCAAGTTTATACCAAGAGGAACATTTAAACGAGGAATTTGGACATGAAGTTATTTTTAATAATATGTACACAACAAGAACAAAAGTGCATACATATTTCATGTTACATTGGTGTCTGCGTTAAACATATTCGTAGACATATGTAAATTCAGATTTGCAAATTAACTTTTTAAGCCCATCTGGCCCGATCTCGGTACTAGCAGTGCCACCCCTATATTATAACACTTTTTTTGTTTGTTTTTTACAAATACTTTCAGTGTTACAACATTTTAAATATACATAATGCCATTTAAGTGTCACAATATCGTTAAAAACTAGAGAGTTCTACCTTTTAAACAAGATACAGCACGTCTCTGTCCCATCTGTGGTGGTGAAATAATCCCAATGCGTAACAGAGCTTATAAAACTCTCCCTCCCTACTGCTGTGCGCACAATGTATGCATGTTTTCCCAAGCTGCAGCTGTGACCAACTAATATTGCAACTTTATCTCTATCACCATCTATCACCATAGCAACACAGAGAAGCAGACAGGCCACCCTAGAAGCTTTTAAAAAGATATGAGTCATAATTTATGTTTTGTTTCTTCATTTTATTGATTTATGCTGTCAACAATGGTACGTGTTGATTTAACACAGGCTAAATCTCATTACCAAAGGTAATAAATAATGCCAAAGGTAATAAGATTTAGTCATGTTTCCAACAATGGAAATCAGCACTTTTATTTGACCTGATGCCCTTTTTATTAGGTGAAAAATTTATTTGACACAACCTGGCACACTGCCCACTAAAACCTTCATGTAGTTCTCATGTAGTTTTGCAGTGTTTATTTGTAAAAATATTTAGGCAAGGCCCAGAAAATTTGATTTTTTTCCTTTGTTTAATCACCTATAAATCAGACATAGCAACGTTTGCAATAGTGTTTCCCATTGAAAAACATTCTTTAATGCCTTAGTATCACACAAATATTAAAATTGACATTTACACTTTGTAACTTTAGAGCTGTACTTGATAGTGGATATGTAATTTTGGGCGGAAATAGCTCCTGAAACCCTCTGAAGATAAGAGATTAAGAACAAAATGTACTGTATACACCAAAAAAGAAAGAGAGAGGAAAACCAAAATATCAGTCATCTGATCAGGATCCAACTGGCTGCCTCCATCTGGAGGTTTTCCAGGCACGTACTTCTGGACGGACCCCCAGGGGAAGACCCAGAACTCGCTGGAGAAACTGCAGCGTAAATCCCGTCTGGCCTGGAAACTCTGAATTAGCTGGAGGATGTTGCTGAGGAGAGGGAGGTCTGGGTTTCCCTTCTGTTGCCCCCGCGACCCGATCTTAAATAATCACAAGATGATGGATGGATGGATACTTTTTTGCCTGTAGATTTAAAACGAGTTCTGAGAAACAAATGTACTCATCCTGCTGCTTTTTAACCGAGCACAACGGTTCAGAAAAGAAATGAGACTCAATGATTTATGAACATTAGGATTTCAACTACCTTCAGAGTTTAAAACTGGTGTGACTGCATCTCCATCTTTGCAGCCGTCAACATAACAGCCTAAACCTGCTCTTGATAGATTTGTTTTGGAATAAGTTCATTTTTAGTTTTATCATCTGATGCTTTTACAATCCTTCATGCCCAATTTTACCCAGAATCCTCCTTGCTTCTGTTTAATGGACCACATTTATAAGTTGTTACCAGGGAACATGAATCATGCTACAGACAAACAAGCCCTGTTTGTTAAGTGGGTTCTGCTTTAATTCTGCTTTTCTCGGAACAGCGGTTTAAACCTGATTAAAATGGCTCACGTCACAGTAAATAAATCAAAGTTTGACAATACACTACAGAATAAATATTTGTCCTTAAAGTTTCAAGCTCCCAAATGTCATCCGTTTTAATTTCAAAGAGATAAAAGAAGTAATTTGTAATGTATGACTTGTTTGATTTCTCCTCTGCAGAGTGAAAATGGATACTGTGTTTGACAAATTAGATGGTAAACAATGTGCCGAGGCAAATAAAATCAAGTGAAAACAGCATTTCAGACAATAAAAGCTTTATTGGTTGCATTAAACTTTGGGTGATGGTTTGTTTGGGTTTGTGTTTTTGAGCATCTCTGTGGAGCTTAAAGGATTAGTCAGCCATAGTTGGCAAACAAAGTTAAAAAAGCAGTAATTACTGGGTGCTTTGTGCACTAATGAGGATTCAGAATAAAGAGATCCTGTATGAATATGGATAGCTTCTATTTTTAAAGGGTGAGATGATAATAAAGCTGCAGGAATAAGTTTCCCTGAGGGTGACTGAGAACCTGGTAGCTCATCGCTAACCCAGAGGAGTGTTAAAGGATCTCTTCTTTCCCTGTTCCTCTCATAGACGTCTTGAACTCGGTGAGGTTTCCTCTTTGAGAAAATGTCAGAACCAGGGGAGCCTTCGGGGGAAAAAGGTCAAAACCATATGAACCGGTTCCTGCTTTCAGATCGGGTCAGAAATGTCAAACTTCCTGAGGATCTGAAGGGGATTTATCGTCTTGACTTCAATCCAGCAGACTCCCTGAGACAGATGGATTGGATAATGAATGTTTTTTTTTTTACGTATTGGATTATGTGGTGTTTAATTGACATGAACTAAATTCAGTTTGCTGGCTGCCAAGCACAAATAGGACTATATTAGCTGCTATTTATCTATTGATTGCTGAATGAGTTGTGTTGGCTTTGCCCTCGGCTATACTAACAAGATTTATTGACATTTTATTTTTCATTAAAAACATTTTCAACTGTGCAAAATCTACTGATGAACCTGCATAAATTATACATTTTTTTCTAGTTAAGCTCTTTAAACGGTATAAAAGATGAGTCCAGTTATAAAAGCATGTTTAATACAGTTTTTTAATGGTCCCAATCATGGAGGTGATTGCTGTAACAAGGACCTTTTTTGGTTTGGCCAAAAAAGGTCCTTGTTAAAGATGCTAGTTGTTCACAGAGGGCTGTATTTAGTTCTTTGAAGGCAAGGCAAATTTATTTGTATTGGACATTTCAGTACAAAGACAACGCAAAGTGCTTTACATGATCAAAATATAGGGGGAAAAAACAGAATAAAAGCAAGTAAGAATAAAGTGTAGAAACAAAAAAAACATGGGAAAATAGAAACTAAAAGCAAATATTAAAAACAGTTGGACTACAAATTTAAACTAATTATGTTTCATTTTAAACAGTTTAACTAGAACAGTCGAAGGCAATCCTAAATAAATGTGTTTTTAATCTTTATTTAAAGGAACTCAGGCTTTCAGCACTTTTACAGTTTTCTGGGAGTTTGTTCCAGATAAGTGGAGCATAGGAACTAAATGCTGCTTCTCCATGTCTGGTTCTGGTTCTGGTTCTGGTTCTGGTTCTGCAGAGCAGGCTGGAGCCAGAAGACCTGAGTGGTCTGGAGGGTTGATGCCCTGATAACAAGTCTGTGATGTATTTAGGTGCTAAGCCATTCAGGGAAAGTTCAGTGGAAGGACAAAGTGTGGCATAAATCGGCACAGACAGCATGTATACCCGCTGCATTGAGCAGATTGGGAAGCAACGCCCATTGAAGCTTTTGGTGGAGATTCACTAGATGTTATCTACAACTGGACTCAGATATTCAAGATCCACGACCCACAAATGTTTCCAGGACATGGTCTTCAGCTACTCCTGGACCACAGACGTCAGATGCATCGTCATTTGGTTAAGGAGTCAAAGAACCGGACTGTTGCTCAATGGTCCAACGTCCTGTTTCCAGATGAAAGTAACGTTTTCATTTAATTTGGAAATCAGCATCCCAGAGTCTGGGGGAATGGTGGCGAGGCCCAGAATCCCGGTTGGTTTAAGTCCAATGAGAGGTTTCCACAGTCAGCGATGATCTGGGGTGCCATGTCATCTGCTGGTTCTGGTCCACTGGGTTTTCTAAAGTCTACAGTCCACACAGCAACATCCGGACATTTTAGACCAATTCATGCTTTCCTCTGCTGAAAGCTTCATGGAGACGCTGATTTCATTGGCCCACATAGCCAAAAGTACCAAAGTCTGGGGGAATGGTGGCGAGGCCCAGAATCCCGGTTGGTTTAAGTCCAACGAGAGGTTTCCACAGTCAGCGATGATCTGGGGTGCCATATTATCTGCTGGTTCACTGGGTTTTCTGAAGTCTACAGTCCACACAGCAACATCCGGACATTTTAGACCAATTCATGCTTTCCTCTGCTGAAAGCTTCATGGAGACGCTGATTTCATTGGCCCAAGTACCAAAGTCTGGTCCAATGACCATGGTGGTACCGAGCCTGATTGATCACCAAACTGGCCTGACCAGAACCCTAAAAACAGTCTATGGCGTATTGTCTAGAAGAAGAAGAGAGACGCCAGAACCAGCTATGTAGATGAGCCGCAGACCGCCATCAAAGCAGTCCGGGCTTCCAGAACCCCTCAGCAGAACCAGAGGCTGATCCCCTCTGTGCCACGCTATATCGATGCAGGAATTCATGCAAATACTAATATTTTCACTCTAATGTAACATTAAAACTTTCTAAGAAGCTTAATTTTGAGTTTCATTGACGGTAAATAACAATCAGAAAGTGATCACCTGAAATACGTCACTCTGTTTTTTTAGAAGCTCTTGAATAGTTTCATTGAGTTTTATTGAATTATTGATGAATTGATGACGTTCTAATATATTGAGACGCTCTCGTATTTCCCAGTTGGTCGTTTCCCTCCGGCTGCTGAGCTTGATGTTTTTTTTTTCTTCTTCTTGTTTTTATCCCTCAGTGTTTCTTTTTGCCATCCATATGAGTTCGTTCTGACTAACGTCTGATTCAGACGCTGTTAATAGCTCTGCTTTAAAAACGCGGTGCATTCTGGAGTCTGACTGGTTGAAATATTTTCTCTTTCTCTTGGAGAAAACAGGATTAATTTTAATGGACTACAAGGCTTTTTGGTATGATTATAACATGAAGCCATTAACATTTACTTGCTTCGGTTCGCAGCTTGTGATCCGTCCTGCGCCTCCTGTTTCCCTGACAACCCCAAATGTATGAGCTGCCCCGCCGGGACGGCTTTACATCACGGAAAGTGCATTGCTCAGTGCCCGACTCGGCATTACGTGGACAACCACAGCAGATGCAGAGGTGGGTGAGGTATCTGTCAACACCTGTAGACGAGAAGCTGTAGGGATCAAAAGCACATTCAGGAGTATTACTAAGAAAGAAGTTGTTGTTTTTAAACCACTCTTTTTTCAAATGTTTGTCCCCTTTGTTCTTCCAGACTGCCACAGCTCCTGCGCTTCCTGCTGGGGCCCCTCGGTGTCCCAGTGCATCTCCTGTCCTTCTGGACTCCTGCTCCACCAGGGCCAGTGTGTGGAGGCCTGCGGCGAGGGCCTGTACCCTCAGGACAGCACCTGCCACAGTAAGGAGTGACGCTTCAGTAATTGTGGCATGTTCTATTGTGTGTTTGATCAGTGTGCGAAATACCTGTCAATGTTTGGGGGGGGTCCTCATCTCCCGATTGTTGCGCAATACCGATCTAAATTTTCTCAATATGCATTAGGCCTATAACATTACAATGTCAAAGTCAAAGTCAGCTTTAATGTCAATTCTTCACATTCACCAGACATACAAGGACTTCGAGAGGATGTTTCTCATTCACCAACAGTGAAACAGATAAAGTGCACAGGCACAACAGATAAGATCAGTCCCTAAGTCTAATCCTAGTCTCTAGGATTAAAGGACTGATGTCTCAGCAGGATCTGGAAAAACTAATCCATGCGTTTATATTTAGTAGAATTGATTACTGCAACGGTGTTTTCACAGGACTTCCTAAAAAGTGGGTCAGACAGCTGCAGCTGATCCAGAACGCTGCTGCCCGCGTCCTCACTAAGACTAAGAAAGTAGAGCACATAACCCCAGTTCTAAAGTCCTTACACTGGCTCCCTGTATCTCAGAGAATAGACTTTAAAATACTTCTGTTAGTCTATAAATCCTTAAATGGCTTAGCACCTAAATACATCACAGACTTGTTATCAGTGTATCAACCCTCCAGACCACTCAGGTCTTCTGGCTCCAGTCTACTCCACATACCTAGATCCAGAACTAAACAAGGAGAAGCAGCATTTAGTTCCTATGCTCCGCTTATCTGGAACAAACTTCCAGAAAACTGTAAAAGTGTGGAAAGCCTGAGTTCTTTTAAATCAAGATTAAAAACACATCTGTTTAAAATTGCCTTTGACTGTTCTAGTTAAACAGTTTTACTGTTTTTAATGTTCTTTTTTGTTACTACATTCTATCCCTACTTGCTTTTATTCTATTTTCTATCTACATTTTATTATTTTGGTATATCTTAATCATGTAAAGCACTTTGTATTGTCTTGTACTGAATTGTGCTATATAAATAAATTTGCCTTGCCTTGCCTTGCCTAATACTAAAATTTAAACATTTTTAGTATTAATTGTTGTCAACATTATGTCTTTCTTCTGTTTGGCACGCACATGGCTAATTTGCATACGCAAACAGGATTGGCTGGTTCCACTTGGCAAAAAACAGAACATATTTGTGAATTTTTTTTTTTGGAATTTTAAATACTGGACATGTTGAGCTTAAAAACATCTTAGTGACCATTAGTGACAAAAAAATATTTCATTTTAATTTTTTTTGACACAATTTAAGACCCCCTTTAAATTTTGCTTTTGAGGCTTTCAGGGGGTCTCATGGGTTAATCGGGGGGGTCGAGCCCCCCCCGTACCCCCCTGTATTTCGCACTCTGTGTTTGATCCATCTGTTGTCACAGACTGCCATCCCTCCTGCCGTTCCTGTGTGGGACCTCTGGCCTCAGACTGCCTTCGCTGCCTGAAACCAGAGGAGGTTCTCCAGCCGCAGTACATGCACCTTCAACGGGGCGTCTGCACAGCTGGATGTCCTGAACACGGCTTTCTGGATGACCTGCAGACCTGCAGAGGTGAGTACAGCTTCCCTGCTGTTGCTTTCTGTTCCCCACCACTTCTTCATGTAGGTTACCATCTAGATGTGGGGATGGATTCCTCAGGTTCTTTGATTTGTTTCCCTAACAGATGTAGACACTAATGGAAATAATTAGGCTATGGTGATCATTGGCAACACATCTGTAGTGTTTCCATACATGAAAAAAACGTACACTAACTAAAATGTTGTTTAAAGCCCAACTTATGCCTCATGAAAACTGCTCTAGACTGCTTGACTCATAATTCAAATTATCTACATGTCAAGTAATCTTCCGCCAATTAAATATATTGTGACACCATTATTCCATTCCAGACGTTTTTGGTGCTTGTAAACATACACAGTATTGTATAAAAACACAATGGAATCAACTGGTTTTATTAAGTACAGTATAACGTACAACATTTACGTTGGAGATCAGATGGTATGAAGATGCAGGCGGAGTTGGAAGAGGACTGACAATCACTGCTCCCATTGGACAGAAATTACTTTGTAGAAACAAACATGGAAGTCCTGTAATTGGTGTTCTGTGCACGATTTGTGCTGTTATTAGAGCTGCTATATAATTTTAATGTCAAGAGAAGTGCATTCGACGCAGGTTTCATGACGTTACCCAGATGGACATGTGTCAGTGAATTGTTTGTGTCTGCTGGTGTCAGCTCATTGATGGCTGTTTTGAGAATTTTTATGTACAAGTTTATTTGTTGATTGATTATGTTGAACAATAGGATCATTATGATACTGAGTAACACTAAATATAGTGCTGCAATCTATGTTTCTGTGCTTTGGAAACACTGGAATTGCTGCCTCCTAAAGCTTTAGAGGTCTTTCTTTTTTGTACTTTTGTTCCTTTCTATTTTATTGTATATATGTATTTCATTTTGTTTTTGTTGCTGTGTTCCTTTTTATAATAGGTGCTACAAATCTGCGATGAAATATATCTACAATATAGTCAAATTCCCTTATTTATGCAAATAAAACATTTTCTATCCGTGAAAGTCCAGCTAATTAGAATCCAAAGCAATTCCTTCTTCTGAGAAAGCATGAGGCGAAAGTGGAAAGGAAGCACTCCCTTTTAACAGGAGGAAAAAAAAGGCTCAGTAAGGGAGGTTTTGTTTTCCCTCTGGGGTTTTAGAGGACAGAGTGGGCACAGAAAAAATAAAAACAACAAAAAACAAAATAGAGAAACATTGGTCCATGAGTACGCTCTATGCAAGAGAAGAAAGTATAGAGCAGTAGTAGCTTCTTTAGTGACTTCCTCTATGAGAGAAACAGCTAAACAGATTAACGCCAAGCCAGGAAGTGACATCCATGGGTTGAAAAAATAAATATTTTCCTCCTTGTCCAGTTTTTGTCCCGGTTGCTAATAAATGTAGAAACATCTTTGATAAAATCAACTTTGGTATTTACGGTTTCAAAAATGGGCCTAAAAGTTGAGTCCGGAAAAGTTTCAGAGTTTTACATGAAAGATTTGCAGGAACCTTGTTTCTAACTGCAAACCCGATCCTCACAAAGTCTGAACATTTGGGTCATTGACTTCTTTCAGGCTTTAAACATAATATAGAAGTTTGGTTTGAGGTGGCAATTAAAAATGGCGAGGATCAAGTGTGTAAAGACTTTGTGCGGGACTGCTCTATAGGAAAGGAAGATACTTTGAAGAGGCGACTCGCTGGGATGTTTGCGAGTGTGAAATTGTGTTTATAATTGTCTAATTTTTAAGTTCATTTTAACGGTGGATGGGTCAGCCGGCCACCTTCCAACACAAAGCAACAAAACCACGCTCCGCTGAAAAGAACCGTCTTCCTACCATAGTTACAGAAAGCGCTGCTTGTTTGTTATCTCTGTAGTGAATTTCCATCCGTTTGCCACATATCAGTTTTCCCGGCTCAGTGTTTGAGGATCTATAGACCGCTTGGCAGGACGTTGCTTTTTATTTTTGCTGCTGCCTTTGTGAATTAGAGCAATTGGCCGGCACCGACATTTCCCTGAGCTATACCGTCCCTTCTGCTGCTATTGTGTCTGCAAAAGCAGCTTTGACTTTATCTATAAAAGTCACAAAAGGCCCGCGATGTGGGCTTAAAGCAGCTGCTTTCATAGTGTTTTAAAATATGCATTCTTGATGAAAAGAATGGAAAATATCAGTTATGTAGCACTGTAAAGCATCTGTGTGTACGCTTCAGTTTTAAAATCACCCCGCGTGTGTTCTCTGCTGCTTTATTTTAGTCATTTGCTGTAAAAGTATTTAGTGACGGATCTGTTTCTAATGGTCTGGCTTTAGTTTTTCTGGCTGAAATAAAACATCCTGTGTCATAACTAAGCAGATTTAGCGAGTATTCCTGCAGCGTCAGATTACAGATCTCTTATTACAGGTTGTTTAGGAAACGGTTAAATTAATCTCCTAACAGCCAAACACCAGAGATTTGTTTTTCTGTTTGCTTTACATGGGATTGAAAAAGCATTAGCCGTATTGGACTTGCTTTTATCATCCTGGGAGAGGACATTACCATTCGATAAGGAGCGGTCGCCATCCACAGTCTCCCTAACACATCCGTCTATTTGTCTGGATCTTCTGGGAGCGGCACTGGACCGCTAACGGACCTGGAGACGCTTTAACTCCAATGTTGCACAGTAAAAAATATGTAGACTATAAAAAAAAGTGTTTAGTTGCAAAAGACATGACGGATGATTTAAAGAATGTCTGGATTCAGAGTAATTTCAACAAGGGGTCGTTGGTTAGTTGAAGATTGGCTTTCTGCCTTCAGATTTTCCTCATAATTTATGGATTTAAATGACTCTAACCAAAGAGGAACAAAGATGTTAAGGCATGTCAACACAACAGAGTTCAGCTGCGTATCGTGAGAAGTTTCTTTCTTTCTTTGTTGTAAAGCAGTTGTTTCCATCATCTTATGGTTGTTATGCAGAGGAAAACATGGGATCATTACTTCTGTTTGTAACCTTTAGAAGGCTTTTTTGGCCACGTCCCATTTTGGACATTATGGAAAACTCAGACTTTGATAGTTTAAACATCCAGGGTCCTTTCATGGTGTGGAAAAAGTGGAAAACTACACCGTCTGATTGGACTAATCTCCAAGTCTGGATAAGTCTGAAAAGAAAATTATTAAGATTTTTATCATTTTACATTTTATAGCTCTATTAAAGTTCACCAAGTAAGGACAGAACTTAAAACCATCATTCAACTCATTCCACAGTTTCACACCAATAACTGAAACACATCTAGACTTTATCTGGCTCTTCTCCTTTGCACATTCAAATATAAACAAACCTCGCAAATTATATTTATTCTCTCTCTTAGCTTAAATAATTATCTAATAATACATTTTTTCTGTCTCCGTCACCTTTCTTAGACCCATCCATACGTAACCCCTTTTTTTTCCTTTTTTTTTTACAAAACCAAAAGAGATGGGTTAAATTTAGTTAAATTTAAACCAGATTTTGCAACAAAAAAAAAAGAAAAAAAAGAAAATCTAATTGGGATGTTTCAACCTCATTAGGCAACATCCACCTTCAGCTCTTTGTAGCTGGAAGGCTTCAGCCATACTCTCAAGCAGAATACAAAATAAATTTTGGTCTCTGTCATGTTTTGTGAGGTGGATATTGGACCGAAGCCCAGACAGGAGCTTGAAGTCTATATATAGTTTTAACAAATGAAAATAATAGCTTGCGGCATGGAAACAAACAGGAGGCGCCATAACAGAAGGCAGCAGAACGGAGGATCTGACAACCAACCAAGGAGAGGAACGGGTGGTTTAAACAGAGAGGAAAGCTGGAGGGTCGGTGAAAGCAGTTAAATAATGAGTGACAGGTGACAAATATGGAGGTGATGAGCTGAGGGAGAAGGAGACTGAAGGCAGACGGAGATCTAACAGAACCAGGAAACAAGGAACTAATACGATCTGACTAATTCAGATAAAAACACAGAGTGACGAACAAACTGACAGATGCACGAATCCCGGGAGCATTAGGAACAAATCCACAAGCAAACACCTGGAGATGGTGACGGTTTCTCGCCGACAGGCAAGCGCCGCTTTAAAGAACACGAATGCGTGCAATTACAAGATGTTCAGCTTTCCAGGCCTCGTGAATCTGCTTCACAAATTTATTCAAAGGCACACGTCTAAAATCTGTAAAGGTGCCAGCTCAATTTCAGGTTTTCTGAAATGCTCATGGAACGCGATGCTGCGCGGTGGAGCAGGTCGGTCGATCTATTACCCTGCAGTAGGAATGTCCGGGGGTTCAAATCCTTCTACATGGAGTTCCTAGGTTTCTCAGGGGACTCCCGCTCCCTCCCACAGTCCAAAACCAGGACTTTTAGGTTAATTGGTCTCTCTAAATTGCCCTTAAGTGTGAGCATCTGCCTTTTTAAAGACTAAAATAGAGAAAAAAATGTCTTGAAAGTAACATTAAAACCCAAAAGCTTGTGTACAAACTAGAATACTCACTTGAGTATAAACTGGCTGTGTGGGTCTGGTGCTTTTTCCGGTTAAATCAAGCTTGTCCTTCATTCACTGGATTTACTGGCAGTGGTTGGAGGAGCCAGAAATGTTCCTCAGGGATGAGTTGCAATAATTCATAATTTTACTCAAGTAGAAGTTAGAAGAAAAGAGCCATGAAATTACTCCTAAAAGTACTTTTTTTTTCTAGATGTTGAAGTAAATGTAACTAGTAGCTCTAGATATGATGCATTATGGGTTTAACGTCTTTAAGAGCCACGATTTTATGGGGAAATTGTAATAAAAACATGATGATATTTTTGTCACAGTATCCATTTTATGTTATTTCGTATGATTTGCACTTGCCTTAAAGCCCAAATTGGTCCACATACTGGCTTGTTGAGACAGCATTGAGCTGCAGGAGTCAGTCTGATTCACTTTGGGTAAATTCCCTGAATTACCTTTTCTTTCATCTAAATCTTAAAGAGTAAGACGAAGGACTTCACTTCCCTTCTTTATCTACATGGCGTTGCGGAATAAACGTCTTCTGAATAGCATTTTTCTTTTTTTTTTATCCCACCTAGGAGCTAAACTCTATAATATTTCAGCCGGGCAATTATCTGCTTTTCTCTAACGAGGCTGTCTGCGTTAATACAGTCGCTGATTTTGATGAATGAAACGTGGGTACAGCTCTATTCACGGTAATATGTACAAGTTGTTCTGGTGTTCGACTCGTCTAAGAAACAAAGGCTTTTCACTCAGACGGGTGTCGGTGGGTTCAGGTGTTCCTCGGGGAACAATGCGGCCTTTTGTGCGACTCGGCGTTGCTCCAATGGATAAGCGGGCCTCCTCAGCTGCTCCTGGCCTGAAGCACACCGGGACGTGTTAGCGTGCGCCTGAGAGTCGATTCCAGACCTAAAGTCTGCATTCAGCTGCCTCCCGTGCAGACTGGTGGAAGTTTCCTGCTCCTTAAAGACGTCTCCACCTCCTTTAATGCACAGGCTGCACTACACTAGAAAATATAGCGATAATATCAGGTGCCGTCCACCTCTGCCCAGCCGGCTAAATACTACATTAGCATGAAAAATGCAATTTCATAACACTTGGAATATATTAGTCAACCATTATTGCACTCCAAGCAGTCGTTTGCTATCTGGATATTAGACACAGTGACACTGTGATGACGATATATTTGTGATGTATTGTGAAGCTTTACTCATGCACCATTTAAAAAAAAATCTATATTTTTGTTATCTGAGGTCGTAGTTTTAGTTTTAAGCGCTGTTTTTTTTTCCTCTCCGTATGAGATAAAATAGGAGTAATGTACTTTCTCCTGCATGTTCCAGCTAAACGTCGTGCAGCAGCGTTTTGCATCAACTAAAGGTGCGACAGAGATGACTTAATAACACCAACGTACAAAGAATTACAGTAATCCAGCCGAGTTGTCCTTTAACAACATGTTTGTTTGTCGGCCTGAGGTGGAATAAAGCTGTATTTCCCCACTGATCCAGTCTGAAATCTCTGTTATGAGGCACAGGAATAGAGGACTCCAGACCCAGTATGGTGGCCTAAAATCTGCGATCCTTTCATACAGTCCAGGATCAGAAGATGAAAATTCAATCCAAGCTGAGATAAAGTATCTAAAACTGAGACAAAAAAATACAAGATGGGTCAAAATCACAAGAGCTTGAGACAAGAGACAGAGAAAAGCTGAGAAAAGGAAGTTTTCAGATCATAAACAGGTGGAGAACACTCAGGTGTGGCCGAGGTTGATCACAGGTGAGGATGTCACAGAACAAAAATAGAAACCAGAAGCAGAAACACAACTACAAAAAACTTAACCAGCAGTTTATGACAATTAGCTTTCTGCATTCTGCCTGCCAGCCAACGTCTACGCGAGAAGGAGACCCAGCAGCGACGATCGGACTAAAAATATTCTCTTTGAAATTTGAAAAACTTAAATGACATCTAAGCTTTCAGTTCCTCGAAGGCATTCATTAAAACCTTCAGCGGCTTTAAATTGTTTTAAAAATGAATCATCTGTTCAGAAATTATAAATATGCTACTTGTGTTTTCAAGATGAAAATATGTTTCTCCTGACACTAAACACAAAGAAATATCTGGAAAAAAAATTCCGTATGACTCAAACTGGCTTTGCGAGGATATGTTTAAAAACTGTAAACTTCACTATTGAGAGTTTTGGTAACACTTTATTTGAAGGGGTGTACATAAGACTGACATTACACTGTCATAAACATGACATAACACCTGTTATGAACATAAATGACTCTTTATGAATGTTTAGGACTGTTGTCATTAATTGTCATTTGGTAAATTATGACACTATTAAAGCAAAGTTGACATTGTTTAAAATGTCTTTGTTATGACAAGCCCTTAATTTAACAAAACCCCAAATCAAGACCTTAATTTAACCTAATCCCAAGTCAAGCCCTAAACTTAACCTTGTCTCTGTTAATGTCAAGTTGTCATAACAAAGACATTTTAAACAATGTCAACTTTGCTTTAATTGTGTCATAATTTACCGAATGACAATTAATGACAACAGTCCTAAACATTCTTAAAGAGTCATTTATGTTCATAACAGGTGTTATGTCATGTTTATGACAGTGTAATGTCAGTCTTATGTACACCCCTTCAGATAAAGTGTAACTAGAGTTTTTAATATCATTGGGACCTTTTCTTAGGTCTGAAACATCAACATGACTGGAGGTGAGCTATGTTTTACAGCATAACGAGGTTAAAGAACGTGTGGTTTTATTTGCTGTCTGGCCCCGGGTGCTGACACAAAATGATGGGAAGTTATCTCTGCCCTAAATATTTGACAAATTAAAACCTGGAAACATTTTATATCTTACCGACCGCATGGCGTAGGATGCATGGAGGAGAAGATGGGATAAGACGGAGACGGAGGACTGGATGTGGCAACCCCTGAAAGGGAAAGGCTGACAGAAGAAGAAGAAACAACATATTGTCTTTTACCTGTTTTTAATCTTTATTTCCTCAATATTGGACCTGGAAACAGCCAGCTTTCTTTCTGCATTCCCCGACCAGTGTGAATGACTCTCCAGATGCTTCAGGGGACTGAAAAACAACCCTCCACCTGTGCTCCAGCCGTGCAGCTAGCAGATGTCTTTTGTATGATGATGAGCCCTGTACTGTACCGGGAGGATCATTTATGGACAGCATTAAGGAGCGCTCACAACCCCAAACTAAATCAAAACCTCATCGACTGCACCCACCTCAAATTATGACCCTATCAGCACAAAACAAAGTAATGAATCTGATTCAGGGAGCTGCTGCACCACATAATGTGCAACGAGAAGGGCCTGTGCCTGTGAATTTGGGCGCTGCAGGAATCAATATGCACTCTCGGCCCGCGCAACAAATTACATATCCAAGCTGCAATTAAAGAGCGAGAAGCCTCAGATCGTCCCTGTTCTCTTCGGTTAACAATGAGAAACGTCTGACTGTAGATCTGCCTCCCTCTGACGGAGCTACATCCATGTTTGTGGCCGTGGCGGCCATTGTTCTGACACGATTCTGACACGATCGGACGTCATGGTGACATTTCAGCCCAGACGCGTTCAGCTTCTATAAAAAGCCCTTCGCTTTGACACTTATTGGCTCCCAGAGGGTAAATACCTCTTCGTTAACACACACTAAGCGTGGCCCTGGCTCAGGTAGACTACCCATCTGCTCTTGCCAGGTTGCACCGTGTGTTTTGCACACAAGTCTGCGGTGCAGCTGACAACGCTCTAAGAGAACCCGGCACAGGCCTGATTGTGAACGCAAACACCGCGGGGCAAACGCACCGTAAAAAGAGAGAGAGGCAGTTGTGTACATGTGCATGCACACAAACCCGGGGCTTCCAGCCGCTTGTTGACAGGCTCTTTTGTCTGTGGCTCCCACCGCCGGCAGCAGCGCGAACCAGTCAGTCAGTGACTTGGCCCGGCTGCCGGGGCTGATAGCGCTGCTCAGCTATTTGTCTCCGCGCTGCCAAAGCAGACATCAAAGGCTGCGGGGAAGAAAGGCCGTTTTCAGGGCTGCTGGGTGAAGGGTGTCGAGTAAATATCGTAGAAAGAGGCGACTTACAGTAGACTATAAAAAAGCTCCGAAGTTTAATTTGCTGCCTCTGAAAAGCAAGAACAAATTAAACATTTAGGGGTATTTTTCTTTCTTTCATTAAAGCAGAACAAAACTGTGACTCTTTATTAATTAATTAATCTGAACAAGTTACCAACTCGTCGCCCTTGTACCTGGTTGGTGCAATCAGCATCTGAAGGCGTAGTCAGCTAAAGGAGTCCGGTACTAGGGTGGTAAAGGTGGACTGCCTCCTCCAGGTTCAGGGCTAAGTAGGATGTCTTCTTCTTCATTAGTGATGGACGGAGCAGGAGATGACGAGGCTTTGTCTGCAGTGATGCAGTCGCTGCTCTGGTCCGTTGTGGTGAAGAAAGCAGGAATGGACGATATAGAAAAAAAAGCATATTGATAAAATAAAAATCATATTGATCGATATCAATAAATATCAACATACATTTTAAGTGCAGTCCTGGCTATTTTATGCTGTTTCTTAGCGACTTATTTTTAGACACAAACACTGAATTCAAACTCAACCCTTTATTCAACCAACTTTTTACCAAAATTGTAAGTTTTTGGAAAAGAATAAAGAACGCGTGCTCTCCGAACACTTTGAAGGGGGCGGAGCTTGGTTCCTGGGTCTGCGTTGTGATTGGTTGGTAGGATGTAATGAGTGTAATATTAACCTACATGGCTAGAATGCATAAGGAAGAAAAACTGTACTGAACTTTTTATTGAACCTTTTTTTTCTATCATCGATATACGTTTATCTATCAATATATATTGTTATTGAATTATCGTCCAGCCCTAGAAGAAAAAGCAAAGCTCTACGTTCTGACCCTCACGGGGTCTGGATCAGGACCGAAAGAACAAAATCCTGGATAGAAGCAACTGAAATTAGCTTCCTCTGGAGCCGGGCTGAAGGTAGAGTCACTGCTTCTTCAAATAGAAAGGAGCGAGTTGGTTTGGGCATCTGATCAGGAGGCCCTCTGGGCACCTCCCTTTGGAAGGTTTCTGGGCCTGTCCCACTGAGAGGAGACCCTGGGGAAGACTCAGAAATTCCTGGAGAGGTTTTATATCCAGTCTGGGTTGGGAACGCCTTGGGGTCCCCCAGAATGAGCTGGAGGATGTTGCTGAGGAGAGGGAGGTCTCGGGTCCCCTGCAGCTCCCTGCTGTTGGATGAGCAAGCAAGCAAGCAAGCAAGCAAGCAAGGAAGGAAGGAAGGAAGGAAGGAAGGGTTATAGTCAGGATGATCCAGCAGAACAATGGTCCCACATACATATCCAGACTTTGGATGAAGCCGGTCCTCCTAAAGTCCAACAGAACATTTATTAACTGTTTTTAAAAGCCAGATCTGTAGCAGGGACCCAACCAATTTAAATGAACTCTATTATGGCTATTCTGCCATAAAAAGAGGCCAATTATACAGACAGAATTACACAAGATAGAAAAGTGCAGAGGAGCCAGAACTGACTAAAGGACTTTAGTTGGATAACTGTTTTAATAAACTGTTTTTTTATTGGAGGTTTCTCTTTTTTTGTTTTTTAAAGACCGTATCGAAAACATGTGAGCAATGGTTTATATTTAGTTTTGCTTTTATTTATTGCATGAATGATTCTCACCATTTTGCTATAAAGTCTTTTATATGCACCCGTTATTGTTCGCCTCGGCAGTAAATGAGCTGTTTTTTCTGGATTTTCAGACAGAGACCAGCAGTTCAAAAGGAACAGATATTTCTCTTTTTCATGGTTTTTATATGATGCTGCAGTTTCCTGTTAGAAAAAGCAGCTGAGTACGGTTGTACAGAATCTGATCTCTCTGTCGTCCAAATTACACGCTGGCCTGGCATACGGTTGGCCGTCTCTGGAGCTTCCCAGATGGAAAGCAACAAAAAAAAAAAAAAAAAAAAAACTCATCCCATAAAGTTTTTAAATGAGCAGATTTTTCCCTGAAAAGTTTGGATGGCCAGGAGAGTCTCTGAAAATGAAACACAACTGTTTTAAAATTTAACATTTAAATCATACAATTAGAAATCCAATTTGAAAAGCATTTTGTAATTGCACATTTTAAATTTAATTATTAAAGAGGGACACTCAGAAGCTAAATGGAAAAGGGAAACCGTGAATGCATAGGGACTAGAAGAGTCACAGAAGTGCTCATTGGAGAGGGGAAAGTAAAAAGGATTTGAAAATGCAAGGTGAAAAAGAAAATGGAAATGAAAAAAGGAATGACCTTTTTAACAGTTTGATAAGGAAAGGTATTTATAATCAGTTTTATGAATTGTGGTTTTTAAACCATTTAGAAATCGGATTTGATTTTTTTTAATTGATGTATTTAATAATGGATTAATAAATACAATTCACAATTCCTCTAAGATTTAAATCATACAATTAGAAATTAAATTTTAATAATTAAATTTGAAATTGGTTGCATTTCTTTTTCAATAACTCTCTCTCCAGAAACAAGAGATATGAGCATTTGTGCGTTCAGCCGCAGCTGCTCATGTCTAACCCACCTTAGACTTGTCCTAACCAGATAACGCACCGATAACGGCAAAAAAGTGTGCGCAACACATGAGCAATCCCCACTGAGTAGCAATTATTAGAGATACTTTTTTAAAGTTAAAGGTGCACAGCCACGTTATTTGACTTTTTTAATTATATGTCAGGAGCTCACTCTGGTTGTATACAAAGTTTTTATGAAGGATTACCACGTCCTGCTGGCATATTGGCTATTATTTTGCCGTTTTCCGGTTTGTTTTTGCTCATTTTGTTAGTAAATAAAGCTTTTCATGTTTATTTATAATAATAACGGAAGTATGTCACTGTGCACGTGCAGCAGGGGTTAAAACAAGGAAGCGGCTAACGGCTATTAGCATCTCCAGACGAAACAATGAAGAAAGGGCCAAGATCCAGTGAAATAAAAACTTTAAAAATTATGATTCCAAGAGGGAAAAGACTGAAATGTCTCTGGGAATACAGTCTGAACGTTAGTCTTTGCTGAAGCGGACACTAAACCTGCCGAGGCTCAGATGTGACGCAGAGTTGACTGACGGGAGTAAATGCTCTGATATGAGGCTCAAGTTGCTATAGATCGATTTTATTTAATTAAAGGTATACTATGCAACCGAGGTTGATTTTCCAGCGAGGCTCCCCCCAGAGGGCGAAAGTAAAAGTGCACTGTCATAAAGATGCTCAGCTGTTCTGGTTTCTCCATCAAGCCAGGCGCGGTTGTTTTGAGCTTAGCAGACAGGCGAACGCAACGAAAAGTGGAAAAAACGGCAGTACAAACAATGACTAACACAGTGAAAGTATGAACATCAAGCTTCCCGCAGCGCTATCTTGGCGAGCCGGTCGCCTCGCCAAGATATCGCCGCCGCCGCCGCCGCCGCCGCCGCCGCCGCCGCCGCCGCCGCCTCGCCAGTTTTATTATTATTATTATTTCTTTTTTTTATTTATTTATTTTTTTTTTAATGTTGGCGAGACGCTACCGCCACCGCCTCGCCAAGCCGCGGTTAGTGTCTCGCCAACATAAAAAAAAAAATAAAATAAAAAAAATAATAATAATAATAATAATAATAATAAAACTCGATATGCTTGCATGTTTATTTGACGTTAACACGCGGTTCTTTGTTGTTGCTTTCGCGCGTGCATATAGTGAATGGCAGGGCAAAAACACATGGAGTTCTCGTCGTAAAGCGAGACTTCTGAGACAGACCACTAGGGCGGCCGAGAAAACCTTTGTTTGACCTGAAATGACTCATTTAATCATCCAAAACGGTATGGAACACATTAATTAACTGAAAAATGTTGCATAGTATGCCTTAATAACGGCTGGTCTTAATCACTCGGAGCTGCTGCTTTACTGCGAGGCATTGCAGAGGATCAGGCTCGGTCCGGCATTTTTAATACTGATTTATTAATTAAACAAACCAGCATTATGATAGTTCTGCCATACTGTCACTAGATGTTGTCACATCTGTTTATATCTGCTCATCATGTGGCTATATGTCTATAAACTGCTGTGTCAGTCTGTAACCTCTGCATCCCAACTGGAACGAACCTTCAACAGAGTCTCTGTAAGGTCAGGAACGGCGGAGTGTGTAAGATTATAGCAAAGTTATAAAGAACATATCTCCACTAAATGATCTACATTTCCCAGTAAACACTCTGTCCTTCCATTGCTGTGAGTTTTTATGACCTGGCTGGAGCTAAACGATGTTCCCTTTTGCTGTAAATCAGAGCCGTTCCTCACTTTGAATATCTCCATTCTTTTATAGGAGCCGGCCGCCTTTAAGGTGAACTTGAAGAAAGTTTATTCAAAAGCTTGGGTCTCAGAAACGTAGGAGGTGGCCTTGTGTTTGGTGGAATAAAGACATTGTTTGACTTATTACGTCTGCAGCTGCTGATTTACGCTTTAACCAAGAATCCAGAGTAAAACAAAGATGTCTTGAATTTATCTTTCATCTGAATATTCTTTGAAAGGCTTGACTCAAGCTACATTTGACGTAAATGTTACACAACTGACCTTAAACAACAAGTATGATTGCAAAAAGGGATCTACAGGTAATGAGTGTAGTTGTCCCTGATTTGAGCAGGTTAATTTAAATCATCTGCCAATGGAATGAGATTTTGCACCTAAAATAGGAACAACTCATCTCCATCATCTTATTTCAAGTGCAGGATATCTAATTATCTTATTTTAGGGGTAAAAACACTCACTCCAATGGCATATAACCTTATTTACCTGCTGAAATTAAGAGCAAATACACTAATTTCAAGAATATTTTACCTACTTTTAGTTCCCTTTTTGAAGTGTCATAAACAGTATTTTGACACATTTAACATCCATTTTATCTGACTTTGGTTTGTGTCTAAATTGATAGACAAGTTATAGACCAGCTTAAATTTCTGTGAGCATTAACAAACTATCAATCAATCAATAAATCAGGCTGGACTTTTTTGGGCAGAAGCTAATTTAAATCAACTCGTTTGCTTTCACAAACTCAGATTACGCTACATGTTCAACAGGATTGAGGTCACAGTGATTACAGATGCTTTATCTATTCTGAAACCTGTTTTAGGCAAGGCCAGGATGATTAACCCTAACCCTATAAAATGCTGTAAAACTGAAACAGTCCTTTAATCCTAGAAATGTTCTCTAGGTGATAAAAAGCCGACCTTGTAATTGTCTTTAGATGCTTTTGGAGGTTCAGGTCTTAGTCCATCAGATTTCGGGCCTGATCAGTGGTTTTTAGCTGAAGCAGCTGGAGCTGTGTGCTAACTTTGGATCTCTCCTCTATTGGTCCAAATATTATTACTTCAGTTTTGTTTTTATTCAGTTGAAGAACATTTTGGCACATCCACGTATTGATTTCTTCTAAGCATTTACTGCCTGAACTGGTCCATAGTCACCTGGTGACATGGTGATGTAGAGCTGTGTGTCGTCTGCATAGTGATGGTAGCTGATGTTGTTTTTTTATGATCTGAGCTAAAGGGAGCATGTAGATATTGAAGAGGAAGAACCCAGGATGGACCCTTGGGGAACCCCACATGTGATTTTTGTCATCTCTGATGTAAAATTACCTGCTGACACTAAAAGTCCTTTAAGTAGGATTTAAACCAGTGGAGAGCTGTACCAGAGAGGCCGACCCAGTTCTCCAGACGTTCTAACAGAATGGAGTGATCAACAGTATCAAATGCTGCACTGAGGTCCAACAGAACCAGCACGGTGGAGTGATGAACACCTTGACAAGGGCGGTCTCTGTACTGTGGTGAGCACAGAAACCTAACTGGGAAACGTAAAAGCGGCTGGTCACTGTTAAAAAGGTATTTAACTGTTTAATGCTTGTTTGGTACGGGTTTCCTGTTAGAACATCCGATTCTGCCCAAGTCTCAACCTTTTGGCCTAAACTGTCACAATCAGATGAAAAAAAATAATAATTAAGACGGCCACAACTACAACCTAAAAGCACCAACATAAGAGACTAACTTAGGAGAAAGCCTCAGCTCCAAATCAGCATCTTTAGTCTAAACTAATATCTCCAGCTGCCTAAATGCTCCCATAATCCCCTCTGGAGAAAGGTTTGGTGGCTGGATGGAGAAAAGATTGAGCTGTTGTGGAACAATAACGAGAAGAAGCTATGAAAGGGTCATAGTAAAGCGTTTAAACTCATCTACTGTGTACCGATTGTCAAGCTTGGTGGTGGCAGCATCATGCCCACAGCTATCTCTAAACTTTCCAACTTCACCTTCAGCCAACTGCTAGATTACTAAATCCTAAATGTGTGCTGTCGACATTAGGGCTGAACGATTTTGGAAAATAATCTAATTGCGATTCTTTTTCTTAATATTGCGATTTAATGCAATTTTTTTCCCCAGTTTAATTTATCATGTCTTTTTAAACATATACAAACAACAAATCAGTTTGTTTGCTCGCTGTGCAGATTAGTTGCTAAAAGACCCGCAGCATCTAAACTCAGAGCAGTAATGATCGCGTTCTGCCTACGATATATTTCAACCAAAATTGCAATTTTGACTTTTCTCCGCATTAACCACAAGCAACAAAAATGGCCTCTAAATAAAGATGTTTGTAAACAAGGACTATTTAAAACAAGAACTTTTAATGTTTCTATTAATCAGAATATTATCCAAGAGAACAGCTTTTAGTTGATTTGGACATCAATCCTTGTTGAACATAAAGTGCAACCAACAAGCAAGTCTATGTATTAAACTGATTGACCTGTACTTAATGCTATGTATGATTATATAAACTCTAAAACAAGTAATAAAATTAGATTATCTCACTGCTGCAACTGTCTTCCCTTCCATGTGGAGGCAAACCCACTTTAAACATTTTACCAACACCTAATGGACGTGTCTAATTCCCTAATTGTTACATAGCCAAAAATTGTAGACCTGCGATTTGGAAATTGCGTTTTTTTAAATCACGATTATATTGAAAATGCGATTAATTGTTCAGCCCTAATCGACATTCTGCTTGTTAAGGGAACTTTCTCCAGGTATTAGTAGGCATGTTAGATTAATGTTGACCTGGTGTTGATTTAAGGAAATGCTCAAAGAGTCATACTTCCAGTTTGTTTGGGTTTATTTTTTTTTTCCAATAATTTCAGTCGTTTGTTGTATAACCATTTTATCCTGTAAAAGGAAATATATCCTGAAAAGTCCAAAAAAGGATATCCATGGCCATGATAAGAAGATTTAATTCCCTCAGAGGACTAACATATACACATTTATGTAACCTCCTATGTTATTATTGCCAATTATGTGCACTTTTATGTCAGAAAACTTCAATGAGGCTCTCAAGTTGTCCTTGTATTCTCTCTACACGCTTCAGAGAACCATCAACCCTGAAGCAATTGTTTCTTTACTCACTTCCAGCAGCTTGTCCACATTGTTCAAAGGAAAATGGTTCCCATTTTGCTGTTTTACATCAAGGTAAAATGGAACAAACTACTCAGAGGAAGAGATCGTGCTCATCAGTGAGAATTTTCTGGCTGCCAAAGGATGAACGCATCTTAAAACTGAGGGACAAAGTGAGGGTTTGCTGTGAATGCGATTCTGGTGCACAAAGATTTGATGCACTTGTGTCAGCGAACTTGAAGTCACCGTGAAGAATGTTATAGGAGTTTAGTTTTTGCACTTACACCACAAGAGCACAAATGGTATTTAAAAAAAAAGGTTAAAAAATAAAACATCTGGACTTCTATTCTGAAGCTGAAGACATTTATAGACCTGCAGGCGAGGCCTCGTTAGAGCTTATATTCACCTGTAGATTCACCTGGAACTGATTGCCCCTCTTAATTAAAGTTGAAATATGATTCTGGCTCCCCTTTCAAAAACTTACAACACAGCGATAGGTTTGATTCCTGCCAAGTTTCACCCTGATTCACATCTCCATGCATGAGACCACAACATTCCTCCTGGGAGCCAGGCTAACGAGGAGCCTAACGACTCTCCATTATGAGGGACGATCAGTTCCAGGTGAATCTAAGCTCTAACAAGTCCTCACAAGCAGGTCTATAAGGCTGGGAACTCCTCACTACTCCAGACATTTTGAGACCAACTGAGAAAGCTTCCTGGTTGGGAGGCAAAATGGCTTCAGATTAGAAGTCCAGTTCTTTTATTTATTTTTTTAACCTTTTTTTGTATTAATAATGACCTTGATGACTGAGAATCTCCACCAACACAAATGGTTTTTCAAACGAGCTGTCTGAGCCTTGAGTGGAGCAAAACTGTCACACCTCAAAAAGGGAACTAAAAGTAAGCAAAATGTTCTTGAAATGAGTTTATTTGTCCTTAATTCGAGCAGGTAAATGTAATTATCTGGCAATGGAATTAGTATTTTGACCCCTAAAACAAGATAATTAGACACACTGCATTTCAAATAAGATGATGGAGGTGAATTGTTCAACAATATTATTCCATTGGCAGATTCCATTGGCAGATAATTGAAACATTTAAACATCCTGATCAAATCAAGGACATATATACACATTTCAATAAAACCTTTGGTTCCCTTTATGCAGTCTGGAGCAGCAGGTTTATATTTTGTGACTTGAAAAACAGAATCTGTAAAGAAGGATGATGATGATGCTTTTGTTTCTGTGAGTGACAAAGACAGATATTTTCTTTTTCCTACACTGGAATGTTGGTGTGTTTTGCACTGTTTTGAGCAACAGAAATTTAAATGTTAGAGGTTTTTGACGTGTCACTCACAGAAAACTATTTATTACTTGAGAATCTGAAGAGCTGTACCTGTTGTTTTGTGTTTGTGAAAGAGGGCATAGATCTTTTTGCACCATGGGAAAACAAAAAAAGGAATATTTTATTTTTAGGATGGATTACAAAATCAGTCTTAATCACCAAGTTGCTTCATACAACAAGGAATGTGACTTTGATACTGTTGGAGATATTTTAGGTACAATACGAAAAGCCAATAGAAATATTTTTCTTGTGATTATGAACAAAAGAGGAAAGTTTTGCATTGTGTTTTTATCTGAGCTCTCTGCCAGTTAAATGTTCATCAGATTGACAGTCAGGGGGGACGTCTCTGTAGGGCTGACCTGAAGGTCAAAGTTTGTGTCCAGGATGTGTGGGGTCAGCAGACATGTTAGCTGCCCTTTCACGACATTTCACTCTTCATCCAGAGGGCTTTTTCAGTTCGAGGCAAGAGTTTCATGGCTACAGGAGTGTACTGTTATGCGATCTAAAATCATATGCAGATTAGGCTCTGGTAACAGTGGGACTCGTTAGGGCCCTAATTAGCCTGGTTCACAGAGAGGTGTCATGGTTAAATGCATGAAGGATGTGAATTAGGTTGAACCTTGTTGGGTATGAAGCATATTGCTGAACTGTAGGTTTTTAAAAGCTGGGTTCTGAGACCTTCTCCTCTGTTTGGAGATCTCCAGTTTAACATGAGTGGCTTCCTTCATCCCCCCCACCCCCCTCTTTGAGGATGAGCCAAACCACACCGTTATGGACGAACGCAGGACAGACTGAATGACTTTAGAGTTTTGCATCTAAAAGTTTTACCCGTTTCCTGAATTGAAGGCAAATAGCTACATTATATGCTTAGAAAAAGACTAAAAACTGTTTGATCATGATAAAATGATGTTATATACACCAAGCATCCGTCTTGATAGTGTTTTGATGGTCCTTTTTGTGGGTAAAAATAGCCCCAGCACCGGGTGCGATGAGCAGATATAAACAAATGTGGCGCCATCTAGTGGCAGTATTGCAGAACTAACATAATGCCAGTTTGCTTAATTAATAAATCGTTTGCAAATAATGCCGGACTGAGCCTGATCCTCTGCAATGCCTCGCAGTATAAAGCAGCAGCTCGGCGTGATGAAGACCAACCATTATCAATTAAATAAACCGATTTATAGCAAATTTTAAGAGCCTCATATCAGAACATTTACTCACATCAGTCAACTCTGCGTCACATCTGAGCCTCGGCAGGTTTAGCGTCCGCTTCAGTGAACACCAACGTTCAGACTGGATTCCCAGAGACATTTCAGTCTTTTCCCTCCTGGAATCATATATTTTAGCATTTTCTTCACTGGATCATTGTTTCGCTGGGAGATGCTAATAGCCGTTAGCCGCTTCCTTGTTTTATCCCCTGCTGCACATGCGCAGTGATGTAGTTAAAAAAAAAAATGAAAGGATTTATTTACTAACAAATTGAGCAAAAACAAAGCATAAAACCCCAAAATAACAACTAATACACCAGCAGGACGTCATAATCCTTCATTAAAATCTTTGTATGCACCCAGAGTGAGCTACTGACATATAAATAAAAAAAGTCAAATGACGTGGCTATGCACCTTTAATCTGTAGACATCTGTAGTCTCGTTCTTGATCACTCGCTCCTTGTCACACTTTCTCTATCTTTGATCTTTTGTCTATACAGTTTTAATAATCCCCATTGCACAGATGACTTAGTTTTTTTGTTAAATAAAACTTTATACGCATCTCGTTTTCTGTTGCTATAGTCGTGCATTTGGCTCCACCCTCTTCTCTTCTGTTTTGTTTTATATTATTTGTGTTAATTATGAACACATTGTGCTTCCTGTGTCCTTTTCTAGATTGCCATCCCTCCTGCCAGCGCTGCACTGGTCCTTCTGCAGAGAACTGCTCCTCCTGTTCGTCCCCGTCCAGCCTGTTCGAGGGTCGCTGTGTTCCCACATGCCCACAGGGCTTCTTCACACGGGACAACCAATGCCAAGGTGAAAAAACGCATAATTGTGCCTCCGTACGCCACACTGACTGCTGCATTGTGTTCCCAAGGCCTTAATTATAACCTCAGCTGTAAACTCTGAGCTCTGACACAGCGTTTTCAGGAGGTGAGGACTCAACAGATTGTCCGCTTTTTTTCAAAGGTGCCCTTATTTTCCACGGCTGGAGGCTTGTCAGCAAATGGAAACAAGTTTACGTTAAAACTCAAGTTTTCTCTTTAGTCAGATTTATTCGCCAAACATTTTAACTGATTAGTTTACAAGCCTGAGAACGTATGAAAGGTGAAATCTAAGAAATCTTCTTAGAGCCTACGTAAAACAGGGTGTTTTTTTGTTGTTAATTTGGTTTTGACTGAGAACGTTGGTATTTACCGTACTGCATCTTCTTCTTTAGGACTCCTATAATCCTCTGTGATGTGGTAAAGATGGATTTCTACACCTAATCCCAATTGACGATGACACTTTCTTATCATCTTAGTGCTTTGAGTTGATCCCCGTTTTTCTCCTTTTGTTTCTCCGCTCGCTTAAATTGTCAAATTATCAATATTAGGGGGCGCTACAAAATAAAAACTAATTATTACATCTCTTCTCTAATAAAAAGTGTCTGACTTTTGATTTTTCAGTTTTTCCACAAATGTTTTAATGCCGGGTGCCAGACAGATGGATGTGTAAGTGCATCCTAACACTTTTGGCTTCCATGTGACTCCAAGCTGTTCTCTAATTGGTTACATAAAGATTTTCTGCTTTATTTTTATACAGGAAACCTTTATGATACCAAAGCTTTTTGCTATGAGTTGTTGAATCTGAACAATCTGCAAAAAACAATTACAAAAAAAAAACTGCAGCCCAAAACTCTAAAGCTACAAAGTTTCCAAAACGTCACACTTGTTGCCATCATGTGATTACAGAACCGTTCGCTCACATTTAAATCCTACTTGCAGTGGATTTAAAATACAGCACCAGTGTGAGGAAGCCCCGTCTTCACAGTGACTGCGGTTGTCTATCAGAAACCAAATTAAATGATAATAGGAGTGTATTAGTACAATGGCGTGTTGACTGCAGTGAGCTCAGCAGGGCTTTTCATCGTGTTTGTCCACCTCCTTAATGAGAATCCATTTGCTCTAATCTATCGTTCATTACCTCGACTTGCTTTACCGACTCTGACCTCATTTGCAGCAGTGTGACCCCCTCCCTGTCTCACATTAAGCAGCTCCGTCCGCCGGGCCTTTCAAGAACCGTGAATTTTGCTTCTTATCGTTAAAAAAAATAAAAAAATAATTTAAAACAAAACATTTCTTTTGTTGCTTTTAATCCAGCCCTGGCTTGATTAATAGAAAAGTGCAAATGAGGAAAGATGGAGGCAGTTAAGACGAATGTTCTGTGATTATCTTTGGTTCTGAGGCGGCAGAATGAATGGGTTCTGTTTGCTTTAGTCTCCTTCAGCTCATTTGCTCATTAGAGGATCTCCAAACTCCTTGAAGTTTAGAGAAAACTTCAAGGAGTTTGGAGGTTTTGTTAAAAACAAGAGAAGAAATGTAGATTTCTATAATCCGTGCTTCATATACATTATACTGCCAAAAGTATTCACTCCCCTGTCTTGACTCCCATATGAACTTCCATATCAATCGGTTGGGTCCAATTAGATGCTGGTCCACCCTTTGCATCTCTAACAGCTTCAGCTTTTCTGGGAAGGCGGTCCACGAGGTTCTGGAGTGTTTATGGGTATTTTTGTCCATTCTTCCAGAATCTCAAAAGTTTCTCTCAAACCACTTACAGCATAACCAAGTCCAATTCATTTCCGGTTAATTGAACTCCAGTTTGTTTAAATTCCAGATAATTGTCTGATAGTTCAATTCAATTTAATTATATCAATGAATTTCTGATCAATTTAGTTCTGTTTGTCTATAATTTAAAGGCACTTTGCAACACAAGGGAGTACACATCGTAACCAACTACTAGTGTTCGGACTATAAATCACATCAGTCAAAAAATCAGATTCAGAAATACTTTAATAATCCCAGAGGGAAATTATTTTCATTACACCCTCCAGATATACAGACAACATATATAAATATGTATATATGTATGGGTGTGTATATACATATATATGTGTGTATATATATATATATATATATATATATATATATATATATATATGTATGTGTGTATATATATATGTGTGTGTATATATATATGTGTATATATATCTATTATATAGATATATATATACTATATATTATATATATTATAATATATATATATCCTATATATATATCATATATATATATATATATATATATATATATAATTACTATATATATAACATATATATATTATATATATATATAATATATATATATACAGATCTAAAAAAATAGTGATAATGTGTAAAACAGTGTAAAAGAATTAATAAATGTCAATAATGCTTCATAAAGAGGAAAAAATACATATATAAGTCGCATCGGACTATAAGTCGTATTATTTAGACATTTATTTCACACAATCCAGGACTAAAAACTGACATTTAATCTGGTAAGCCAATTTATTAAATCACACAGCTGTATCCACAACCGGCTGAATAACATGGAATATACCTGGGAGGATGAATGGAGTAAATTAGCAACTCCAACCACCAGGTTTTATTCAGCGCATTCCAGCGTGACGGCCCGTTACACTGAATTAGCTAATTACGGCTAAATCAGACGGTGCTACATGCTAAGCTAACAGTACGACACAGATGTTTCAGAGCAACATAAATCTCACATTCATCAACGAAGTTGTAACCCGCCAGGACAACAGAGCTGTAAGCTAGCGCTAGCTGTTAGCTTCACATCCCAATAACAGGTTCTGACTCGGTCTATTTTCCTTAGAGCTGCACCACACAACGCTCTGCTGCGTGAATACAGACTGAAACAGAGAAACATAGAAACATGTTTGGTATTTGTTGTTTATAAGTTAATGTTTCAATTCATTTTTAAGTGGTACAGGAGCAGGATAGTTTTCACAGGCCTAAAGTGCCCTCTTGTGGCTCTAAATGGTAATGTTTACTCCTTGGTTCATGTTGGTCAATATGAATTACCATTTAAATTTGATATACACGTCACACCTGATAGTCAAAGTCGCAGGATCGGCCAAACTATGAAAAAAGTGTGATTTATAGTCCAAATAAACACGGTATGTATAATCCAATTTATCCACTTTTCATCTTTGCAGGGAGCTGTGTCCCTCCAACATTGTCTAAATCTTATACGCTGAATATCAATGGGTTTTTATGATCTGTGTCCTGGTTTTTCCCAGCGTGTCATCCGTCCTGCCAGGCCTGCTCCGGCCCCTCCCAGGCCGACTGCACCTCCTGCGCCCCCCAGGTCTCCCTGCAGAGCGGCTACTGCTCGACAGGCTGCCAGGAGGGTCGCTTCCTCAGCGCCGTCACCGGAGAGTGTCTCAGTAAGTCTGCTTTCAGCGCTGTGTTTTCATGAAATATGCTGCCAGGAGGGCTTGTTTGTGCAACAGTACTGGACTCTACTGGGAAATTAATCTCCTGCTCTACCAGAGATTGTGCCTTGCTCTGCCCGCTGAGCCTTGCATGATGACACACTCAGACATAACTCTTCTTCTTACCTGCATCATTTCACGGAAACAACAACCATCTCCTTTAGATTTTGAGATTTTTTTTAAAATCTAAGACTCTTTCCCTTTAATTGCTGTCTATATTTTATCAAAGGAAATAAAAGTTTATTTATGTAGCAGTCCATGTGGTGCACAAAGTGTTTTACAAGCTAAAATACAAACAAATAGATGCTCAGAATAGATAAAATATAAAAACGCATAGGCAAATAACAGGATTAAAAAGACATAAAAACTAAATTAGCACATAACAATTCAGTTTTTTTAGAGCTATATAGAAAAACAAAACCACAAAATAAACAAAAGTTATCCACACTTGAACAGCTAGGGAAGACCCAAAATGAAAAGATTTTAATCTTTCAGGACAAACTTTTACGTTTTGTGTGTTATTCTTCTAAGCAGTTTCTTTCTTTTTCTCAGTAGGCTCGGCTTCTATATAAAGACCATTTACCATTTATCTCAAGGTATTAAATTCAATCAAATCCTCCAGCTTGGTCAAAACGTTTCCTATATAAGGAAACCCAGCAGATTGCATCAAGTTTTGACAAGCAGAATAACTCATGTAGTCCACAAATCTGGAGGTGTGGCAGTATGGCTCAATTGTTAAAGCTGAAGAACTTCGAATAGGGAACAAAGCAACGAGAATTAAAGGTCCTCAGGTCAAACGAGACTAGAATTTGACTTTATTTGCACACAAACAAAACACTTTGTGTGGCACTTGCCACGCACACGGTGAAGAATGGTTGGTGGAAGCATCATGCTGTGGGGACGCTTTTCTCTAGCAGGCACGGAGAAAAGGGTCAGAGTTGATGGGAAGGTGGATCGAGTCAAATACTGATAGATTCTATAAGAAAGCATGTGAGAGGCTGCAGGATACTTATAAACTGTCTGGCTGGACAACAACCCTCCACATACAACCAGAGCTACAATCAAAACAGTTGGTCAGAATGGCCTAGTCCAAGTCCAGACCTAATTCTAAATGATAATTTTTGCACACTTGAAAATAATGTATGCAAAATTTGCATCCACGGATGCTCTCAATCCCAAGCTTGAGATATTATGAAAAGAAGAACATGCAAAACTTGTATTGTCACCAGAAGGCGATCAATTGAGCGGCCCTTAGTAAAACACAGACATGTAACAAAACAACATGCACACCAAAGCTACACTATGTTATTAAAAAAATCTAATCACAGCAGGGATAAGTGAACGTTTTAGTCTATTAGTCTCGAATCTTGGCAGCAGATATCTGCGTCTGAATGGAAGCAGCTTACATTCGTCATGCAGTGGGTGGGCTGGATCTACCAGGATAAATTTGACCTTTTTCACTGACCTCTTCTTATACAAGTCGGTGACGTCACTTAAGGCTGCATGCCCTGACAGTTCGGTTTGTACCTGTTTTTGCAATTTAAAAGACAAAACCAACAGATAAAAGTAAAAAGACTCGATAAAAGATGAATAAAACATTTACATAAAAAGGCAGATTTGCACAAAGCGTCCCATAAAGACACACTCCTCGCTCATGAGCCTTCCTACAGAGTGACCTTCAAACATCAGCCGCTCATCATTCTCACCAGAGATGCCCACATCTGTGTAAAACGGGTAAAGGCATACTCCAAAGGAGGCTTTGTAGAGTCTAATTTAATATGAAAATCATAATTTTTCTTTACGATCATGAAGAGTTTCATGTCCCGCAGTGTGTAAGATTTTCACACTGGGGGACACATGAATTACAAACGACCTCGCCGTTAAGCGCATAATAACCGCTACGGAAGCCGTGGAGTGTCATAAATGTGACGATGTAAACATGTGCTTAATGTATTACCTACTGTTAATAGCTAACAGCTACGGCCATCATGTGAAATGGTTTTCTGGCAATGCTGTTAAGTCTGCTTGTTTGCTTCTAAAGCCGCTTGTAAATTCTGTGAATTTCTGTTTTTTTTTTGGGAGGACAGAGTATTGGCTGGACCAAGCTGTCCTATTTGTAATGAAATATAAACTTCATTGTTATGTTGAATTAACTTACTTGTTGTGGTTGGAATTCTAAACAATAACTGGCTTCCCAGAGTTATTGAATAAGGAAACGGTGGAGTGATTAAGTTCCAGAACTTTTACTGAGAAACAGAGCAGAGATCACATAGATGGAAAGTAATCGCACCCCACGGTCTCGCTGCAGTCTGCGTCTGTCTGTTTCTGCCCCTCCTCACTTTCGGCTCTCCCTAATACTCCACAGTGGCCTTGGCATGAGACAAAACAAAGACAGTCTATCATAGACAATCATCATCCCACATAGTAGCTACGCAGCATTTGGCCTTGCAATCAGCAGGTCCGAGTGCCGAGAGGCCAAAGTGACTTCAGAATAATATTCCCATAATACCTGTCCAGTAGAAAGCTGCAACCTCCACATTTGTTTTGGATCCCCGCTCCCTGATGAATTATCTTCACTCCACCTGGTAATAATAGCTCCGCCAATATACTTCACTTCTTTTTCCTTTATTGGTTACTTTCTATTCCCTCTCACTGGGCAATAAGTATGAATGGTCCTCCATTTCAACAGAAAAGGGCAAATAGAAAGATCTACGGTCGTCTTTGCTTGTTTACTATTCCTCCTCCACCAACAGCATATCTCCATGTAGAAGGCAGATGGGGAAAACACGTATGGCTGACAAGTTTGTCCCCTTTCAGCTACTGAAATAAGAAATAGCACTGCCATTTATGTATTTATAAACTACTAGTTCTAAGCTATGAGAACGAGAATTTTTGATGCGAGGTTATTTAGACTCTGCCAGAATATGCATTTATAAAAGCAATACTTGATTTTTCCTTATTAAAAGCTAAAATAGTTACACACTGTCTCTTTAAGGTCTGAAATCTGATACAATATGTAAAAAGTTTTAGGAGTATGAATACCTGAATTATCTGACTCTAGTCTGTGTTGCTTTGCGGTTTTGCAGCAGGAAGCGCCTATATATTAATTTGGCATAACTATATTAGAAAAGTCTTGTTGCTGAACTAAACCGGGGCGCTAAGGACCCAGGAACCCACTTTTAAGCTTGTTTCAGGTGTTTTCCTGCTGCCACACACCTGATTCACAGGCTTCTGCAGCATTTGATGGTGGATTAGGTAACACAGTCATTAGACTTAGGTGTGCTGGAATAGAGATGCATCTAAAACATGAAGGGCGAACTAAACAATCTGATATCAGTTTTAAACGCTGGGTCATTGCATTCGGCTGCTCCATGAGGCACATCGTCACTCCATATATGGTCGTGTGGACCCCACTGTATAAAAGCCCAGAGATTGTTATTGTGTCAGACATATGCAATCTGCTGAAAGGCCAAATTATGATTTATTTATGTTGGTATTGTCAAGATCAGACAGTTTTTTGTTAAAATATGCTGAAATATGCTCTGTGAATATTGTCCTTTTTATAAGCTGCAGGTGTGAAAGGCTTCTTCAACCGTTTGGTTCCAAAATGAGGCACAACTCTCACCTCAAGGGTTGTTTGGGTCAGCAGACATAGACTTTTTTTTGTCAGACCTGACCTTATTAAATTCATTGAGATTCTCTGAGAAATTCCCAGCAGTGCTGCTGAGCGCGCTCAGCGTTCGCTTGGAGACCTGCCTGGTCAGGCGGCGCTGCTTTTACACGTATTGATTTCCTGCTACGGAGCAACTTTGGATTCCTGCGCAGGTTTCCACACTGATAGACTCAGAAGAAGAAGTGGAGTCATTCCGTGACTCTGAAAACTGAGACTTTAGCTGGAAGTCGCCTCCTTAAGCCACTAATCCCGCTTCGTGCTACAGACGCCACATAAGCCGGTTAAACTCTTATGGTTGTTTGCAAACACGCACACTGATCTGAAGTCCGCCTCGCTGAGCCAACACAGTTTATTAAAGTACTCTAAGGCACTTTTGGGCCCAAGATAAGCTGTCATCATCATTTTATTCTAGTTTAAATCTGTAAACATGATGCTTCCTGTTTAACTCTCTCAAACTCTTACTTTAAGTTTCTCTTTCCTTTCTCACCTGGCTAATCAGAGTCTGGGATTTCATTCTGTGCCGTCACCGTTGCATAACTCGTTAAGGCACAGTGTCTGTCACACTCAGGCATCATTTTCTGAGAGCATCCATAAGAGCCAGATTTCTCACCGTCTGCTGTCTCCTCTCACCTTCTCTCTGTCCATCATGCTCTCACTCTCCCTGTGTTTCCTCCTGACAGCGCCTCTCACCTCCATCGCTGGTCCTTCCAGGCTGTCTTTACCTTTAAACAGCAACGTTTCAGCGTTGACTCACCTGATACTCAGTCAGGCTGCTGAAATTCAGAAAAGCTGACGAGGCAGAAGTGGCTCCTTCAAATTTCTTTCATTTCTTTAGATGTTTTCCTGACATTGTGAAAAATGTGGGTAAAATTCAAACCTTTTTAGTAATGGTTCTTGGAAAAAATACTTGTGGTCTGTATTGGCCATTTTTTTATCTATGTAGGAGTTCATTGATAAATTTAGCTAAAAACAAGAAAAAGGGGGGAAAAAACGAATGCGCTTCAGCTTAAGTTCAAACTGGTGGTCGGACACTCATCTTCAGTATTTTCTGCTATACAGCAGAATGCAGGGTTACATTAATTATGGCAAATTGTTTAAGTTTTGAAGCAGGAAGACGGTCCCAGACCATCACACTGCCACCACCGTGTTGGACTGTCAGCATGGCGGGTTTTTCTGAGATGCTGTGTTCGTTTTACACCAGATGTAACCGGGCCTCCGTTTCTGCCTCGTCAGGCCACAGAATAATTTCCCAGAAGTCTTGGGGATCATCAGGGCATTTTATGGTAAACATGGGATGGGTCATTTCTTCTTTTGGGTCATAAGTGGTTTTGATCTTTGAACTCTCCCATGGAGGCCATTTTTGGCTAATTTCTCTTTCTTATTGTTGAATCGTGAACTCTGACCGTAACTGAGGCAGCGAAGCCTGCAGAGCTTTAGATGTTGTTGGTTATTTTCTGCCCTCTTAAAGGTATACTATGGTTGATTTTCCAGCGAGGCTCCCCCCAGAGGGCGAAAGTAAAAGTGCACTGTCATAAAGATGCTCAGCTGTTCTGGTTTCTCCGTCAAGCCAGGCGCGGTTGTTTTGAGCTTAGCAGACAGGCGAACGCAACGAAAAGTCGAAAAAATGGCAGTACAAACAATGACTAACACAGTCTTGTAGATTGTTAGCGGGACCAAAATGCAGATAGAAAGTCTGGGTGAGCATTAATAATGACAACAGTTGGGCGAAGAGGACATGGAGCACAGACAATCAGGCAGTGTAAGAGAAGAATCCAGTAAGATACAATGAAAAACCTCAAAATCAAATACTGAGGCAGGCATTGAAAATGACAAAGGAACCAGATGAGCTAACCAGAGGAGACGTGTAACGGCCGTGGCAGACTGAAGGCAGGAGACTAATGAACACAAAGAAACCACTAACCAATGGAAAAACACTGATCTAAGAGAAATAAATCTGAATGCACAAAGTATAGAACACAGTAATAAGCTGAGAAACTAAACGTAAAGGAATTAACTAATATGGAAACACCTTTCTAACAATTATTAATACAGAGAAATTAACTGAATATGGCAAGACCAAATTGAACGTACATTAACAAAAATGAAATGATCAAAAGCACAAATGAAAACTAAAACCCAACCAACCAAAGATTGGAACCGGGCAGTAATCAGTTCTGGGTGCGGGTAATGAAAATTAACCAAAGAAATTTGGTTAACAACCTTTTCTTCATAATTTAATCAAGAATCTTGATTGTCATTATGTAACAACACTGAACGTTTGGTGAGACTCTGGCTCAGAATTCACACATAATGAACAGACACAAATCAAGACATAATGTTCAAGTTAAATGCAACTACAACATCTCCTGAGAAGTTAAAGACGTGCAAATAGTCCTTAGCATTTGTTTACCGTGTTTTTCAGACTATAAAGCTCACTTAAAATCCTTAGATTTTCTCAAAAATCAATGGTGCGCCTTATAATCCAATGTGCCTTATATATGATTAAAGTTGTGCTTATTGACAGATTTTATGTGGTAATGCTCCGCTTAATGGATCTGTGGAGCATTACGGTACACTGTGTCACTACCTGATAGGACCCCTGAGCTGTCTTCAAGACTGCCCGACTGTAATTTCTAAACTAGAAGATCATTCATACAAAGCCCCCCACATACTCGGGCGTAGTTAACTCCGCTGAGGTCCGCATGTACTCAAGGAGTGATATTACACACTTTAACGTGCCTTTAATTCACAACGTGCCTTATAATCCGGTGGTCCTGTCTGTAAACATCTAACAGACGATGAACTGGGCTGGTGTTTTATTTGGTTTTCAGCAGGGGATGATTGCCTTCACAGCTTTGGGAAAGAAGCTGAGAGATGTTGGACCTGTCCAGACGAAGCTGGGTTTGGGTGTATAAGACAAACTTCTTTGTTGGTTAGGGGGTCCTGTCACAAACGTTTCTGTGCAGATATCTTAATTTGGCTTTGTTTATCTTTGTAATTTAGGATGTTGTTAGATTATTAAAAAGCCCACTGACAGCGGGGACTGGGTGCACTAAAGTGAGCAACTTGGCAAAGATTTTAACCAATATTCTTGAAACCAAGTCTCCATAAAAAAATTTAAGCTAAAATGATAATTAAGGTTTCACAAAAAAAACTTTCCGTCTTGGCTTCCCATACTTCCATATACAAGTAAAATTTTTGTTTAAATACATACCTTGTCCTTACAAGTTTCCAAATTAATTTTGATTCTAACCTGAAGGGTACAAAAACACAACTCCAATCTCAGCGTCATTATTTATTCAGTTCAGTTCATTTATTTTTATGAGGCGGCGTTCCAAACAGCAAATATGGTTTCACAACCCTTTATAGAACAAACACATCCAAGTTATATACAGAAATATATAATCATTTCCGTCCAATCATACTGACAGATTAAAGTTTATTATTGTTATCAATAATTTAACAAGAAAAGCTAAATGAAACACTGCTGAGAGGGAAAGTAGCAGCCAGCCACTCCTATTCCAATACAGTCGATTAACTGATCATAATTACTGTGACCACCGCCATATAAGCAGGATTTTGTCAGTTTCGGTGTTCTAGAGCCAAAAGGTGTGTGTTAGCACAATGCTAGGATGGAAAGAAATCAGCAATGACCTTAGAGAAAACACTGTTGCTGCTCAACAGTCTGGGAAAGGTTATAAGGCCATGACAGGATGGTTAGAGGGACACTTAGACAGAAAAGCCTATTCTGTCTAAAAGTAATATAGTGGCACAACTTTAGTGTGCAGAGTTGCATCTGAAAGACTAATGGGTTATTACACTTTTGGATAGAGAGAGCAGCGTGAAAACGTTTATGAATTTCGGGCCCAGCAGACCCACGCCTATTTTATCATGCTTTAAAGTAGGTCAGAAACTTTCATGTTTTTTTTCTTTCCAATATAGACCTAGAATGTCTACAAACCAATTCCCTACTTTGTTTTCCTAAAATACTTTGTTTTACTTTAAACAAACAAAATGCCATTTAACTGTCTATTAAAAATGCTTCGTTGCACAGACATGCTTACTCCCCTCGGAAAGTCGAAGAATTTTTTTTTTTTACTTTTTTTACTTGCTTTATTTAGCCACTTTCTTTCAAAATGTGACTAGTAACAAGTCTAGCAACTTTTTCCTGTGTTAATGGTGACTTTATGTGAAAGCACCAATCGTTCTGGAGTCACTGCACTAAGCTTGTGAGCTTCTACTTCCCTCAGCACTGTCTCACAGGCACACCACAGCTGCTGCTGAGGAAAAGAGAGCACAGAGGAGACCCACAATACTACATTTACAAATTAATAATGCATGCACAAAGGTGTGGATGGTCCTGGCCTGGATTATAAAGATATATAATTTCTCATATAAAATTGCCCTGAAATCCTCTGGGCTTAAGGGGTTTGACAACTCCTTGTTTGGAGAAGACCAAGCAAAGCATCTCAACACAAACATTGAAATGCATTGTTTACATTTCAATTGTTTTTATAGTGTATTTTAAATCTATGTTTATATTTAAATCTCTGCTTCACCTAAAACTGTAATCTAACTTTTACTGCAATTTAACATAATTCTGTTAAAGTGGGACTTTAACAGAATTATGTTAAAAAAAAATCTGGAAATCTCAATGAACCGTTGGAACGACGTAAGAGTTAGCCTTAAATACTGGGGGTGCACTTAGTTTTTAACATTGTTTGTCCACTGTAGCTTTACCTTTGTTTGATTATCAGCACAAGAGCAGAATCTGTTCTGTATTTTTGTGAATTTAACGTTGGGGTAAAAATGTTTCTAACATCTGCAAAAACTTGAGCATTTTTCTCATCTCCTGACGAAACAAACCTTTTGAATTTGAAGGCTTTTCACTTTTTGTATCCAATACATAGCATACATGTGAGTTGTTGTTTCTATTCATTTTTCCTTTAGACCCATGGTGTTTCCATTATTTAACAATGTTACAAAGCTTTAAATAGACATATAGACAGGAATGTATCACCATAGAAACCCTGTATAATACCACTACAATAAAAGGCACAGGGGCAGGTTTTTCTTTTCTTCTTGTGAGCCTGAAAGCTCTTCAAGACTGCACAGCGGCTCAGTTGGTAGCACTGTGAAAAACTGAAACAAATTCACCCAACATGTATAATTCTGGACTGTGCCATGAAGCCGGAATAACCGGAAATAACTCACACATCCACAGGGGGAACATGCAAACCCCATTTAATTTAATAAACTATTAAAAACTAAAAATAGCACAATTTAATTTGATTAAATGAATTGTAATGATGCATGTTTTTATAAAGCTCTCAAGCATCTGTCAGTATAAAATTGTTATAATAATAATAATAATACTTTTTATTTAAAAGGCGCCTTTCTAGACACTCAAAGTCACCGTACAGAAGGGTAAAAAACAGAATGTCAGAAACAAAATCAAAAATTTTAAAAATACCGAGGCTGGGACAGGGAAATTGATAATTAAAGAGAATAGGCAGTCTTAAACAGATTTGAGTTGTGATTTAAAATTTAGAAGTTGTGATATCAATCTTCTTACAGATGCTTGCATAATCGTGCACGGCTCATATGATCACTAGAGACATTCTGGTGTAAGGTTTTGCTTTCAGCCAAGCAGACTTGGAAGGATGATTTTAACTTTAAGTCGCCTATAAACAAACATAAAGTATATGAAAATGAGCACAAAAAGCCCCCCCCAGCAAAAATCCCCCCTTAAACTCTGGAAAGCTGTCTTCAGAACCACTTTACAGGATAACAGGAAAGCCCGCCTGGATGGAAAATACTTAAAAACGAGGGATGAAAAAAGACAGATCCAAAAGTAAACCACATCTGAGCTGAAAGAGAAGTTAATGCCTTCTTTAATAACTTTGGTTCTAAATCCATTTGTTAGGGTGACATGTCTAGACAAGGTGAAAACACATCAGAAAGGACCACCCAGCTTTCCCTGTCGCTGTGCTCTGTTTATTCTCACACCTCAACTTTAAACATAGAACATATCCCTCCTTTCTTTCTATTGTTTTCCAACCCAACACTGAACACAGGCTGCACGATCAAAAAAATACTTCAGTAAACTAATTTTTTTTTGTGTTTTGACTTTACAAACTCTTGGCTAAGCAATAAAGTGAGAAACACCAGCCTCATTAAACAACTTTGTGTGATGAATGTTGCAGGAGAAGCAGGAAACTCGGGGTAATGTCTCATAAAACTGACCCAACAGGAGAGTAACAGCATTCGCTCTGTGTGCGGCACATTTATAACTCTAGAATATCTTTTTATGTGCTTCAGAAATGGTAACTATGCTATAAAGAGGGACTCTGAGGAGCCAAATCAATACCATTTTAGTTTTATATTCAGTTTTAGTCTGCACAGTCAATAATCCTTGACGCCTGAGTTATCTTATCTCCGGCGTGGAGCAATTTGTTCAGTGCTCAGAGAGGGATCACCAGCAGAGCGCTGGCAGCAGGAATGCTGATTCGTGCTTTGTTGCAAAGTGATAGTATATGAAAAGTTTGATTGTTAGATGACATTGTGAATTGTTTTTCCCTCTTCCTACTGTGCTGCTGTTTTGCCATCCTCAGAAACAAAAAGATTCACGCTCCTGATCAGAAGGAGATAATTGGAGGCTTGAGTTCTACAAGCTTTTACTCTAAGAAAAGCTTCTTTGAATTTAATTACACATGCAGTCCTGGCTAACGTCAATATGCAGCCGGGAAAATAAACATATAAGTTAGTTAACATGTTTAGAGAGCCACAAAATGTTTTTGCTTGATATTTTTCTCCTGAAAACCTTTCAAAAAGAGCCTGCACTCTGTAATGCTACACAATTATGGAGCAAAATAAAATGTTTCAAAGCAAAGTTGTTGAATGAACTGAATTTATATAGTGCTTTTCTAGTCATACCAATCACTCATAGCGCTTTACACCAGAGCGGCATTCTCCCAGACGCACACATTGATATA